>NW_024386158.1:0-29515 GCF_016835505.1 Polypterus senegalus | reverse complement strand
TGGTTTTCGCATGTTTACTGGTTTTAGATAATGGACAGAGCATTGTCCATCTCACTGTCCGCAAATGACTTGAAATATTGACACTGTGATGGGGATCAAGTACCTTTGTTTTGTGGATATGACTTTCAAATATTGTTTTTTGTCACAGATCCAGTGACAAAGGGTGGCTTGTAATACTACATTTTTCTTTATGTCACTGTATCTGGACAGTACTGTTATGAGTTTTATTCACATGTGCATGTTAACTGTGGCACACACGGGCTCAGCAGTTAGAATTGCTGACCAAGCATTGGATTAGATAGCCAAAGACAACTGGAGACTTGTATAGTCAGCTTAAACACAGGTTAGGGCATTTCTGTCCTCTATCAGCACAAACCTTCTTTCCTTCTTGGGAGAATGAGAATCGACATGTAAGCACTATGATATTTCTGTATTTTGTGGAGAGGAATTCAGCCCTTGTTTGGAGACGGAGAAGACCAGCAAATGAAGCAAGAACTATGTAAAAGGTCTGGACAGTGGCCAGACTCTTCGAGGCTGCCGACACAAAGAGTTGTCGAAAAACCTCCCAGCGTGGGGACGGAGAAAATGGCTGACTGTGTTGATCCAGATTCCCACCTGGATAAAAGTCTGTCCATATGCCTCCCCGCCTGTAACCGCCAGAAACGCAGTAAATGTAAGCTAAAAGATATTTTGTCTCATGTGATTCTTGTACCGCCGTAATCACTATGGGAGGGATATCGCTTTTCTGGTATATTATGATATTGTTTAATTATTTAATAAGCACAATATTAAAAGAACACATTTCCAAGAGAGCTAATGCCTCTGCAGGAAACAGCCATGTGCGTGGGATGACGGTCAGCACACGACGGCCGGAGCTGCCACCGCTCACTTAGGGCGACCGCTTCATCTCTCTCTGCCGGCTGATTACACGGCGTGGAGGCAGCTTGAGACGGTTCATCTCCATCCATAATGAGGCCCAAATTAACCCCGGGAGTGGTATGTGTCACACCACTTTTAATTTTAGACCAGTCCCGCCCTAGTATCACCGGGTGTGGACGATCCGGTAGGACCGCTCACGGTGAGTTTACGAACTGACCCTCCATAACTGATGACACAGCGGGCGGACCTGTACCAGCGGATTTCTCCGGGACACAGGTTATACCGGTTTAAATTTTAGCCACTGTTGCAGTTGCACAAAGTGGCGGCAACAATGGAAATGTTGCTGCTGGAATCGAACAACACGGGTGGTCTTGTGTCCGTGACGATCACCACGCCAGTATGTGGGACTGCCAACGGATTAACCAGAGCACACAAACCCTTCCTCGCCCTTCACCGGCATTCCTACTGCCTCAAGCGGTTATGCGTGCCGTGGCACTGCGGAGCAATACAAGCTCCGGTTGTACAGGAGGGGCTAGGTCTTGGGACATACCCGTTGAGCTTGACATAAAGAAGGTTCTGCTCCCCAGAGTGTGAGGCCGCCTCTGTGTTCCAGAAGCTCTATGAGCTCTGACATGTTCTTAAACTTCTTGCCCCAAACCCACTACTTGGTCCCTAGATCCAATGCCAACAAAACTAGGAAAAAGTGCAATGGATGTTCTTGCAGCGCCTATTCTAACCATTATCAATAGTTCATTATTGAATAGCACAGTATATGATGCACTAAAAGTGTCAGTCATTAAACCATTACTTAAAAAGTCAAGACCTACACCAACACATACTAAATAATTATATACCTATTTCAAATTTACCTTTCTCTAAAATACTAAAAAAAATAGTCACCAATCAGCTTCAGTCACAACTTACGCATTATAATTTATTTGAGAAATTCCAGGCTGGTTTCCGACTGGTCATAGTACAGATACTGCACAACACAGGTTGTAAATGGCATTCTGATATCCTCTGATGAAGGAAACCCACTGTAATTATGCTGTTAGACTTAAGTGCAGCATTTGACACCATTGACCATTCTATTTTACCGCACAGGCTAAAAAATGATGTTGGGCTTACAGGCACTGTGCTCGCTTGGTTTAGTTCTTATTTATCAAAATTCCAATATGTATAGAAATGTGCTGACAGTACTCCATCATTATGCACAGAAGTGAGATATGGTGACCCACAGGCTCAGTACTGGGACCTAATTCTCAATTTACATGCTTCCACTGGGATCATAATGTTAATTTTCACTGTATCCAGATGACATCCACTTATACCTTTAATTTAGAACAAATGAAGTTTTCGACATTGTCTTTAATTAGTTGTGTTAGTGCAGTGTTTCTCAACCTTAAAGTATTTGCAACCCGAGTTTTATAACAGTTTTAATCGCTACTCTAATGTTTTTTTTAAAGGAGCCCACTAATACCAATTTGTGATATATTATAGACATATAATTTATTATACCTACTTAACTTTTATCGACATTTATCTAACTCGTCCATCCATCCATTATCCAACCCACTATATCCCAACACAGGGTCACAAGTGTCTGCTGAGCCAATCCCAGCCAACACAGGGTGCAAGTCAGGAAACAAACCCCTCGGCAGGGTGCCAGCCCACCACAGGGCACTTATCTAACTCTAGATTTATTTTTCTTGTATCAGAATGTAGTTTAAGTTTTTGTTTTGGTTTCAATAGATGTTTTTCATTTTCGATTCTTGTTTTCTTTTTTTTACGCCTGCGCCCCTTTTTGTTACCTTTTCCTCTAGGAGGCCCGCCTCTATAGGTTGAGAACCACTGTGTTAGTGAAATAAAGGAGTGGATAGATGAGAACGACTTGTCTTTATAAACACAGATAAAACAGAGATGTTAATTGTTGGAGGAATGACGCTGGTCACAAATAATTTTCTGTCATCATTTTACTCAGTTGGAATCACCATTATTTTACTGAATCAGTCCGAAATCTAGGAGTTATCTTTTACTCTAGCATGTCATTAAAAGCTCAAAGTTGTCCAAATCATGTTTCTTCCATCTTAAAAATGTTGGGAAATTAAGGTGCTTTCTAAATAAACAGGATTCTGAGAAATTAATTCATGCATTTATTTCAGTAGGATTGACTATTGCAATGCTGTGTTCACTGGATTTTCAGCCTGTTCTTTATACAGCCTCCAGTTAATCCAAAATGCTGCTGCAAGAATTACTACAAGAACAAGAAAATGCTAACATTTAACTCCAGTTCCTAAATGGCTCCCAGTTAAGTTTAGGGCAGATTTCAAAATCCTTCTTTAGCATCTATCCATCCATCCATCCTTTCCACTTATCCAAGATTGGGCGGGGCCAGCAGCTTGAACAGAGATGCCCAGACTTCCCTCTCCCAGCTACCTTGGCTCTTCTGGGGAATCCCAAGCGTTCCCAGGCAGCTGGGAGACATAGTCCTCCAGCGTGTCCTGGGTCTGATCAGATGCCCGAGCCACCTCATCTGACCCCTCACGATGGAGGAGCAGCGGCTCTACTTGAGCCCTTCCTGGATGACTGAGCTTTTCACCATCTTTAAGGGAAAGCCCAGACACCCCTGGAGGAAACTCATTTCAGCTGCTTGTATTCACAATCTCATTTTCGGTCTCTACCCATAGCTCTGACCATAGGTGAGGGTAGGAACGAGATCGATTGGTAAATTGAGAGCTTTGCCTTACGCTCAGCTCCTTTTTCACCACGACAGACCGATGCAGAGCCCACATCACTGCGGATGCCGCGACAATCCACCCTGTCGATCTCACGCTCCATTCTTCCCTCAATCGTGAACAAGACCCCAAGATATCTGAACTGCTCTACTTGGGGCGGGATCTCACTTCAACCCTGAGAGGACACTCCACCCTTTTCCAGCTGAGCACCATGGTCTCGGATTTGGAGGTGCCGATTCCCATCCCTGCCGCTTCACACTCAGCTGTGAACTGATCCAGGAGAGCTATGAAGAACAAAACAATTTGGACTGTGTTTTCCTCACCCGGACACGGGTCACCAGGGTCCTCCTCTGCAACCAGGCCTGGAGGTGGGGCTCATGGCAAGTGCCTGGTGGCGGGCCTGCACCCATGTAGTTGGGTGGTGGTCAGGCAGGGACCTTGGCGGTCTGATCCTTGGCTACAGAAGCTGGCCTTGAGATGTGGAATGTCCCCTCTCTGAAGGGAAGGAGCCTGAGCTAGTGCGCAAGGTCGGAGGTCCAGTTAGATATAGTCGGGCTCACCTCATGCACAGCTTGGACTCTGGAACCATTCTCCATGAGAGGGCGGGACTCTCCTTTTAACATAAAAAAGCATTAAATGGCCAAGGTCCAACTTACTTGTCTGAACTTATCATGACTTACAAACCAGAGCACACAATAAGATCTCAAGATACCGGTCTGCTTATGATTCCAAGGATTAATAAAATAACAGTGGAGGTCAAGCTTTAAGTTACAGGGCCCCTAAACTGTGGAATGGTCTGCCTGCTACTGTAAGAGATGCCCCTTCGGTCTCAGCTTTCATATCTCGGCTAAAGACTTACTTCTTCAGTTTACATATCCTGACTAGAGCTGCTGATTAACTGTACAGACTGCATCTCTTTTTAGTCATTAGCACTAAAACATAAGTAACATGATCTTTAAAATTTTGTTACTAACCTCACCTATTCTGTGTCTCTTCTGGTATCAAATGTGGCACTTGGTGCCACAGCCCACCTGCCAAGTTGTTTTGCCTGCCTAAGGTAAAGTCATCCATGATGGAGGATTGCAGGAATCATGGGGTAGGGGGGTCTTTTCATCAGATTGACAGGCCCAGCACTGTTTTAGCTGTGGAATGGCCAAATGGGGAGGCAGCTTAACAGCTGACATCTCCAGGACTCTAATCAAATCCAAATCATATTATGTGATATCATCTACTGTTAAATTCTGATCCATACTTGTATTTTTTTTTATTTTTATACTGTATTGAGGATTTGTGTATTGTACTGTATTGTATTGGTCCATGGATTGAGGGAGGCAAACCTTTGGAGAACGAGTGGAAAGGACACTGGTGTTGAATGTTTGCCGCTTTCCCTCTGAGTTTTATGAGTTTTATATTACTTATATTAATTTATTATTTTGCTTTTAGTTTAGTTTTAGTTAGAAAGTTTCGTACTTTTTGTACTGTTTCATCGCTCTGCGTGGGTTTTACGTATTTTACCAAGTTTTATTAAGTTTTAGCTGACTACTCACTTGTTGCCCGGATATACTGTTTTACCATCTGCCGTGATTTTACGGATTTTACAAGTTTTTGCTGTCTACTCACCTGATGCCGGATTTTCTGTTTTATTGTCTACTTTGGATTTTACGGCTGTCTGGATAGCATCTCTCCCTTCTTCTTCAGTCAGAATGGGTCTCAGTTATTCCAGCTCACAACCCCGCCAACTTAATCCTGCAACCACTCCTGAAATTGACACCCCCATCATTAAAGAATTTGGGACTCTTCGCCGCCCTCAATACACTCATAGAGGCTCCGGTCAAAAGTTCATCTTCCATAACCAGCCAAAGTGCTCTGCTCCCAATATTCCATCTTTCTGGTCACCTGTCGACGTTTGACGAATCATCAGAGCACCGCTGTTCCAACTACTATCAACTCTGAAAGTATCGATTGAAGATCCCTTTCCTGCAACTCCAGCTTTTTTTTGGGAAACACCAAGAAAGGCTATTGAGAGAAAACAACCTGCAAAGAAAGTTTTGCACATCCGTGAAGGACTTGGATTTATTTCTGGACGAACTAAACTGCCCGTGAGGTATTCTTTAAAATGTCCTTGCTCCCAGTACTTGAAGAGTTTCTCACAGTCATTTGGGGGTTTCCAGAATTTTGATCTGTTTAACTCTCTCATCCATCTTGCATTAAAGTAACCTTTCCAAGAGCACATCAAAAAACTCTGCCTTCATCCAGGAAATGACTGATCTTCTCACAACACTCTGTGCTACCTCTGCCAACATCATAATTCTAGGAGATATAAATATTCATGTTGACAATCCCACAGGTTATCTCACTGCTGATTTCTTGAGCTACTGGATTCTCTCAATCTACAACAACATGTTGATGTCCCCACACATTCCGGGGTCACACACTTGACCTGGTCATTTCAAATTTCAACCTACAGGTATATGATCTTGGTATTTCAGACCACAAAGTAGTGTCAATGGAGCTGCCCTTTCTTTCACCCCATACTAAACTAAAATGACAGATCCATTTCAGAAATCTGAAGAACATCAATGTGGGTGCCTTGGCCCTGACCTTAAACTTCTCTCCTCTGACCCTACCAGCTCCCTCTCTGTTGCTGACCTTGTGGGCTTTACAACCAGTCCCTGAGCAGTCTCCTGGGCTTCCACGCCTTTCACATCCAGGTCCTCTCATTCGTGCTCAGCACCTTGGTACACTCCAAGTACTGCGAAAAATTAAGACGGCTGGACGTGGGCCTTTATCGGCGTTCAAGGCCTCTGGGCTGACTGTCCACAAACAGGCATACAGCGAACACAAGAGGCATATGCAGAAGCTCTGAAGGTTGCACGGTCCAGGTTCTATTCCACCATCATCAGCAACATTTCCAGGAACTCCAAAAAACTTTTTTCAACTATAAATCACCTTCTCAAACCTCCTTCGCCTGCCCACTCTGAGGCCACCAATGAGAGGTGAAATATGCACATCAATTTCTTCAAACAAAAAGTTGATAACATCTGCTTACACCTCTCCACCACGGATATCCTGTCCCCACCAACTGTCGACCTACTGTCTGAGACTGTCCAGCCCCCTTTTCTCCTTCTCTGTTGCCACACGGGAAGAGGTGGAGGACGTCATCAGGAAAAGGAAACTGTCTACCAGTTCCTGGATTCTTTCCCTCAGCTTTGCTGAGGGCCAACGTCCTGCCGTCTCTCCACTTATCACCAGGATCATAAACCAGTCCCTTTTGGCTGCCATATTCCTTCTTCACTAAAAAATGCTTTCATCAGACCCTACTGAAAACCAACCCTGGATTCTGAAGTTCTCTCCAATTATAGGCCCATCTCAATCTTCCATTTCTCTAAAGTTCTGGAAAAATAGTTGCAACACAACTTCATGATCACCTCAAACTGAATAATCTGTTTGAAAGGTTTCAGTCTGGTTTCCGCCTGCCCATAGCACCAAACAGCCATGGTCAGGGTCACCAATGATCTTCTGATAACAGCAGATACTGGTTCCTCTTCTTTACTCATCCCCCCTTGACCTGACAGCTGCTTTTGACTCAATCGACCACAACATTCTCCTTCACAGCCTGAAATACACCATTGGACTCTCTGGAAATGTTCACAATTGGTTCACATCTTACCTGACCGGCAGAACTGAGCATGTCGCCCTGGGCAGCGCAAAATCTCATACCCACAACATCACCTGTGGTGTCCCACAGGGCTCTGTGCTAGGCCCCATCCTTTACCATCTACATGCTCCCTCTTGGGAAAAGTCATTAGCAGACATGATTTATCTTTTCACTGCTATGCTGATGACACTCAGCTTTACCTCAGAATACCCCCACCTCCTCTACTGCTCCTCTGCCAATATCTACATTGACTACCTGCCTGGAGAAGATAGAGGTGTGGGTGAGGCTCAATTTTCTTCAGCTAAACAGATCCAAACAGAAGCCATCTTAGTTGGCATATCACACCATCTCCGCTGTTCTACCATCACCAGTATCACTTTGCTCACAAACATTCCCTTTCCACATCTGTCACCAATTTGGGTATTAAATGGACCCTCAACTCACCTTTGACGCCCACATCAAACACCTTTGTAAGTCTTCCTACCACCTCAAGAATATCGCTAAACTCCACCAACTCTCACCCTGGAAGATGCAGAGAAGCTCGCCCATGCCTTTGTCTCCTCCAGGCTGGATTACTAATGACTCCTTATTGGGATTCCTGGCAAGAGTATTCAGAGACTCGTATATTCAGAATTGCGCCCGCCAGGATCCTGATGAGGTGGGAAACATGACCATTTCACTCCAATCCTGAAAACCCTTCACTGGCTCCCTGTTCCACTCAGAATTGAGTTCAAGGTCGTTCTCCCCACCCATCAGTGCATCTATGGACATGCCCCTTACTTACAGGAACTCCTTACCCCTCATACCTCCTCAGACAATCTCGCATACACACTAACACTCTCCAAGTCCTAGAACCAAGCTTGCAGTATGGGTGATAGGGTTTTTCATCTTAGGGCCGAAACTGTGGAACGCCTCCCTGACTACCTGAGAGCCCCACAGTCGACATGATGTTTTTAAACGGGAATCTAAAACTCATCTTTTAGAAAGATATTTTGTTAAAGTATACATAGATTTTCCTGTTTTATTATTTTTGTTTTTACTCTGTAGCACTTTGAGATTTGAGAACCTACCTGGAAAGGGGTCTCTTTTTAACTGCCTTCCCAAGGTTTCTTCTATTTTTCCTACAAGGGTTATTTTGGGAGGTTTTCCTTGTCTTCTTAGAGAGTCAAGGCTGGGGGCTGTCAAAAGGCAGGGCCTGTTAAAGACCATTGTGGCACTTTGTGTGATTTTGGGCTATACAAAAATGAATTGTATTGTATTGTATTGTATAACCAGGAGAGGGCTGGTATCACCACTTCTAGCAGCTTTATAGCATTAATATACAGTCCAGTACTGCGGAGAAATCAACATGGACAGGAGCAACCAGAAATGTGGAAGACAACGAGATTTCATACAAAAAACAATGCCAAAACCAAATAAAGGACCCCCTTCCACTCCTTTACTCATTACAAATGTTTTACCAAAGCATGGTTATACCCTTTTTAAAAATTAATGTTCACTAACATGTATATTAGAAGAAAACTCATGATGTTGCACTCATCGTTTCTACTTTCTTTTCAGTATACAAATGAACAAAATAGAAGGTGAATAATTCCTGTACCTGATTTATTATTTGTATATATATATGTTGTTCAGTGCCTACACGTGAAATAATGCTGACTATGGCAAACTGCATTTTTTCTGTCCTTTCAACCATTAACCCCTGCATCCAAGATTTATCCCTGTTAGGCATGAGACAATACTCTTAATTCACATATATTGTATGCTAGCAAAATACCAAGGCTTCAGAGCAGAGAAGTAGTGTGTTAAAGAAGTTATGAAAAAGAAAAAGGAAAATTTTAAAAATAACATAACATGATTGTCAATGTAACTGTTTTGTGACTGTTATGAGTGTTGCTGTCATCAAGGATTTGATTATCATTATTTCTTTCAATCAGGTTCGTATTTGGAGGAATTGTTGTGTTCAAGTTATATTCCGTGTATGTCAACCGTTGTAAAGATAACAGGATTCATTCATTGAAGTGTTCACTACCCAAATCGGTGTTTAATAGGTATTCCCGGTATTAAGTTGTGGATTTGCTCGTAATATTTAGCAGCAGCGTGTTCATGAACTTAATTTAAACTTAAGCTTTACACCTTGCTTTCCTATTGATATGTCTAGAAAGGCTTGTTCAGATTCAGAGGGTTGTTACTTTCTTACTGCATCAATAAACAGCTCGTCTTCCTCTTTATCTGAGGCATCACAAACTGCATGCACGGGTTTACTTTTCCCAGTCCTGCAAAGTCAGTTCATGTGAGCCGCTCGGAGTCAATGCATTGAAGGTTCTCAGCTGTGCTTGTGCTATCTCGTGCGATGTTGCAATGTCCACGGCTTTATATAATGTTAGCTCAGACCCGGTACTTAAAAGTTTTTCTCACACTTTCGCTGAGTTTGTGCCAAACACTAGTCTATCCCTGACCATCTCATCTTCGTTTGCATAAGCACAGTCCTTCAACTCCAATATTTAGTGGCAGCATGTCTATTGGATTGCTGCTGGACGGACGGCCTTATATGGGCAGGCACTCAATTATGTGGGAGGCGTGATGATGTGGGACGCAACTCCGCATCACATGGTGACCCAGCTGCAGACTATGGCCGTATATATGGACGTAAGTAGGTTCCAGTTATGACCGTTACACATAGAATTTCGAAATGAAACCTGCCTAACTTTTGTAAGTAAGCTGTAAGGAATGAGCCTGCCAAATTTCAGCCTTCCACCTACACGGGAAGTTGGAGAATTAGTGATGAGTCAGTGAGTCAGTGAGTCAGTCAGTGAGGGTTTTGCCTTTTATTAGTATAGATGTGTGGGTCTAAGTCTGACTTTTTAAGTAAAAGTTTAATGACTGACACGCTTAATGCATCAGGTGCTATGCCATGTAATAATAAACTATTGATAATGTTTAGAATAAGCGCTGCAGGAACATCCATTGCACTTTTTACTATTTTTTGTTGGCACTGGATCTAGGGAACAAGTAGTGGGTTTCATTTTAGTAATTAAAGTTAAGACTTCCTGCTCAGTTACAGGATTAAAATTGCTAAAGTGTTTAATGCAATGTGAGACAGGGTCTGCTAAGCTAGTATGCAGTTTAAACTGTGATGCTGAGATCTGGGCTCTTACATTTTAATTTTCTCATTGAAGTTCATAAAAGTCTGTACTGCTAATATCTGTTGGTATTTTGTACTGTAGATCTGAATTCTATTTGTTAATTTAGCAACTGTTCTAAACAGTACCCGAGGATTTTTATTATTGCTATCTATTATTGTAGAATGTATAGCTTTAAAGAGAGCTTTTTTATATTTTTAACACTCTCTGTCCATGCAATTTGAAAGACATGTAGCTTTGTTGTTTTCCATCTGCACTCCAGTTCTTGACACTCTAATTTAAGAGCTCGAGTGTTTTCATTAAACCATGTGGTTTGATCACTTTTTAAGGGGCCACTGCTTCCAGAGCAATTTAAAACCAATGTCTTGCAGAAATATTTACAAAGTCCAATTCAAAGACAGTTGCAAAATGAAAAATTAGTGCAGGTGTTACTTGTAATATTTACAGTGGTTTCCAGATTAAAGTGAAGAAAAGAACAAAACAAATAAAACTCTTCCACCTCCTTCATTCAGCTACAAAACGGATCACGAAGGACAGGCTAAAAAAAATTATCAAAACAAAATGAAAAACTAAGCACCTACTATATACACAAAAGACAGTAGTATCTCCACTACTCAGTTAAATAAATCAGTAGCACAGATCTACATTTAAACCTTGTAACGGTAAGTCCCTGCTTGCAATCCAAAACACGGAGGCTGAGTCTCAGTGTTTTGAAAAACAACCTTATTCAGCTTGAAACAGGAACAACAGTTATTTATTGTAGCAGGATCTACCACTCTCCTATACACAGATACAGCTATCAGGCAGAGTCATGGCCATGTTAGTAGCCAAGTAATACTGTTCCCTGCACTTATAATGTACCTTGCATCACCCATCGATGGAGTGCTCATAGCGTGACCAGATCTTTTCATATTTGTTGTGGAAGTGTATCATGGCACGATCAAAGGAGATTTCTGAGGACCTCAGAAAAGAGTTGTTGATGCTCATCAGCTGGAAAAGGTTGACAAAACCATCTCTAAAGAGTTTGACTCCACCAATCCACAGTCAGACAGATTGTGTACAAATGGAGGAAATTCAAGACCATTGTTACCTCCCAGGAGTGTATGAGTATGAGGAATTTAACTCTATCTCAGTGTTGTTCAATCTACTCTGTTAGTGTTAAATAAAAACTTCGATAGTGTTGTTTGAACTCTTACTAAAGGTGAAACATTTAGTCAGGAGAGTAAATAAGTAACTCTAATTAGTGTTGTTTTAACACCATACAAGTGTGATTCATATCTACAAAGAGTGAATAAAATACCCTGACTGGTGCAGATTTAACACTGATTATTGGTTCATAATACATATGAAGAGTGAAAGCAAACTCTGAACAGTGTTACACATTAGGCGCATCCATTGGAATAAAAAATTTAAAAATCTAATAAATTGACATTTTAGTAACATTTCTGGACAAATGAATTTCAGTAAAATTTTTCTTGTCTTGTGTTAAGGGTTTAAAGATGGTAATAAATCAAATTTACTCATATTTTACTTTTTTATTGAGCAAAAAATATATATATATCTGGCTTTTTAAACAAGCCTCACTTCGTCCTGAATCAAACTGTCCTCAGAATGTCAACAATACAAACATTTTGTATTTGACTAAATACAACTTAAACAACTTACTGTCTGTAATTACGCTTAGATATAAATCCAGTATAAAAGTTTATATCAAACAATGGAGAAGCACCACTACATGCTGTCATCTGGTCCACATGAACACTGAAGATCAAACGGTCTATAAAACGCAAACTCTGCAACTCAATGACAGCTTCTTTCTTCCCATCACATAAAAGTAAAGGCATGGTAATGCTCTATTGAATGAAAGTGTTACCAGAGAATTCACCAGAAAATAAATACTATCACGCATCAACAGAATTTGTGTGATTCTGAAAAGACGGGAAGTTTGTGCTGTATCTCTTTACAAACAATAAGACGCAATTCTGCACCATCCTTTTTAACCCCAATTAGTGCAACAGACATTTTCATTATGGGGAATTAAAAGGGAAAAACCCAAATTTCAACACCACCAGACTCTTCAAACTAAAAGACTTTGGGACCATATTTTTTTACGTTGGAAGTCAATTTTCCCAATGATACCAAAGCCATCTGGTTTTTGGCAAAGACTTGGGATTTTTTAAAAAGTTTTGAGAGTTTTTTTAAAAACTTATGCTTTGCTTAAAACCATACCGGTGAAAAAGAGGACCAATTTTCCTAATGAAATGGGAAAAGTATCGAAATGATTTTTGGGGTATTAAATTTGGTGGGGGACAACAAAAAATTGGGGTGTTAGAATTAAGTGCTTAATCACAGTCATCCCATAAGAAAGTTGGGAAAAATAATGTTCATTATTTGTAAAAAAAGAACAAAGTTCCAGTTTGTTTTTAATGGAAAACACCCCCAAACAAAGGGGTGTTCCTTACAAGGCATAGAGTTTGAACTGAATTAAGTCCAAACTTTTTTCCCAGTGTGGCCCAAGTTCACATTTGTTGGACGGTTTTACGTTCCATGTAACCATAGTCAATGAATTGATAGGGGAAAGCAGCTCTTGCTTTGAGAAAAATGTTCAGTCAAAAAAACAACAACGAGATCATACTGACCACTCCTTCAAGGACATCAACATAATGTAAAAGGTAAAATTGTTAATTAAAAAAACTGTAAAGTGTTTAGTGCTGAATTTCTCTTGACCCCAAAACATTGTTAAGTGTGGGTCTGATTAAGAGTTTCACAATGCATTTGGAAACTTTGCTCATCACGCATTATGACCCTGTGATCATCCTCCAAAAACATCTTAGCATCCCATTTACTTATCAAACACAATCAAAAAAATAGTGGCTACGAAGGACTCTGAAAAAGAAGGATGAAGTCCTGTTATTTTCAATTTGACATATTGTTCCATATGTTCTTTCAGAAAAAGGAAATCACTCCTTCACTTCAAGGTTTTAAGGTCCAAAACGGGGGCCGAGAATCAAATAAAAACCATATTTTTTAATATCTAAAGAATGAAACAGAGACACTAAATGAATTTTAGTACTGATGAATTAAATTGGGGGTAAATTTAAAAACAAAATACCGCATCCTTTTTAATTATGTTTTGACCCAAGGGGTTCTTTTCAAATTGGCCATAATAAAGCTGTATTTGAAATAATGAGCAGAGAAACAGTGGGTGGTTTACAATAATTTCCACCCCTGAAGTCTTTTTTTTAAAATTTTGGGGAAAATTTTGGATCATCCTGTTTTCATATTCAAATTCTGGGTTTTAAAAGAATTTAAAACCTCTAAACAGGGAATTATATAAAGTACATTTACAGCAACCACAATAAGTACCATTTTTTTTTATCTATTAACCAACCCCTAAAATATTTCAACGGGCTAAAAACCCCATTTTTCAGAGAACTATTTCTTTTAGAACTTAATGAAAATTTAAGACAATTCTTAAAATTTTTTTCAATACCGGGAAAAACCCAGACCCCTGTTCTAAAGATTCTCTGATCAAATACAGACTCATCCCTAAAGTAATTGTCTCTGATGTATTGTCTTTTAAAAAAAAATGTCTTTTTCATTCAAAAGTTTAAGGGGATGGATGACTAGTATCAAATTTTTTCTAAATCCAAATAAGTCTAAATTTTTTTATTCATTTTC
Source organism: Polypterus senegalus (assembly GCF_016835505.1). Taxonomy (NCBI): domain Eukaryota; kingdom Metazoa; phylum Chordata; class Cladistia; order Polypteriformes; family Polypteridae; genus Polypterus; species Polypterus senegalus. The sequence continues at coordinate 15,419 of NW_024386158.1, read as the reverse complement.
TTGCCCCAAAATCAACTTAATTTTTAAGGGGAAAAAAGCTCCGAACCTTAAATGTAAAATGAGTGACTGACTAGATGTATATAATGCTTTCTTAAAAAAGCGGCATTCTCAGCTTTTTTTACAAATATTATCATTCAGTAGTTTAAGAAGCTCTTTACTCTTGGGACTCTCTATCTTCCAATATCAATTTTCTAGATGGTCGTTTAATGAAAGTGTAAAGTTTATAGTGCATTGTCATATGTTAAATTAAAAAAGTTTGCGAGATGGGGGAACCAAACACCTGACGGGGGATAAGTTTTTTGTGGGACTACATAAAAGTTGTCAATCTGGTTTTCTTTTAAGAAAGGGAGGTATGGTGCCATCCTTCCTTTGCTGAACATGTTCATCAATGCTGTTGCAAGACTATAAAGAAACAAGAAAAGTTTACTTTAAAATTACATTAATTGCATTACTTTAAAAGTATTACATTAATCAACTAGGTTTTGGGAACATGTGTAAAACAAAACAGTTTACACACCCTCTTTACCTTATAAAACCCCGGCACAGAGATCAGAAGACTATTTTGAGTTCTCTTGCCCCCGTTGGGGTGGAAGGAGATAAACGAGCAAAAGCAAAATTTCATTCCCATTTGACAAAATAAAAAAAGATAAATTTAAATTTTTCCCTTAACCCGATCATATACATTTGTTGCTCAAGGTCTTATAACAAAAATACTAAAATCTTTGTTTCTGACATAATAATAAGGTAATGTATACGAAAATACCTACTGAATTGTCTTCCCCGGGGCTGTTTTCTTGGAGCATGGGGGCAGGATTTAAAAGTCAAACCCTTTCCTCAATGATTCCTGGTTTGAATACAGTGTCCCACTTTTCCAGCAATGTATTAGCTGTTTCAGGATTAAAGAAGGGAAGTCTTCAACCCTTTAAAATCCCAAAATCATGCATTTGGACCATTAGGTAATTTCACATTTTTTTTTCACATTATCCAACCACTGGATAAGCCTACCAGCCCTTTTGGATCAAAAAACCCGGGAAAATGTTTTCAGAATATCCATGGTTTTATCTGGGTCATGGACAAGTCCATGTCTGTGAGGGAAACGTTTTCATCTTAAAGAAGATCAAACCTTTCCCAAAATTTGGCAGAAAGGGCAATGGCCTCTCTCAGCGTCTTCATCAAGGTCCCCAGGGTTGATGGATCTCTTAAAGGAAGGTCCCCCCACAGGCAGCTTTTCCCCCTTTAGCAGCACGATGGTTTTTCCTCACCGCCTTTATGCCGGGAAAGGGATTTCCCCTGTCAAATCATAAAAGGCCCTGCACAATTAAGAAAAAAAAAGATTCACTTATCACGGGATCACAGTCAAACAAAAACAAAATAGAATTCAAAACCAATACACCACTAGCCCTTTTTTGATATGGACCCAAAAGTAAAAAAGTGTCACAATCCAAGGGATTTTTCTTTGGTTCCGTGTGGAATCCTTATAATGATTGAAAGGTTTCAAAAAAAAGGTGTATTTACCAGAAATTTTAAGATCAACAGCTGGAAATTCCAGATCCCTGACTGATAATTATGAAAATTTTAAAGGGAATATTAAGGTTTAAAATTTGAATCAAATTCATGGGGAAAATAAATGGATTTACCCATGCTTTCCCCTATCATGTTTTCCAACCAGAATTTCAAAAACCCCCTTTGTTTCACTTGTCAGAGTGTTTTTGACCTGTACCAAATATGGCATCCACCGCGTGGTTTAAGGGAAAGGGCCCTTTTAAAAAAACCCAAATACATGAGTTCTGAATTTATTTAAAGTTGTTAACTGATTAGATGTGATTAACAATATAGACTTTAAGTAACTTATCAAATGTAGAAAGGAAAGTTATAACTAATGGGAAATAATATGCCCGATGGCAAAATATAAATGTAAAAAACAGACAAGACAAACTTTTAATTTTTTTTGGGGATTAAAAAATAAATGCAATGCAGAGATAAAAAAAACCTTTTTCGGCGTGCAATCTTCTAATATTTTGGACCTTTGCCGGATCCCAGTGTTTTCTTGGTCACTTGATAAACGGCTGAAAGGAAAAAGTATCAGTGCAGGAACGCTTCCGGGAGCTAAATCCCCAACTGGAAGGGAAAAAAAAGTTCTAAGGATAGGATATGACAAAAAAGAGAGGGAAACCCAAACCTCCCAGTATTGTTGTTCTGACTGTAAACATAATGTGGTTTTGTAAGAAATCATGAAAATGTCCTCCTCTCTTCAGTTTCAGTGTCATCAAAATCAAGAGCTGTCCCTGAAGGCAGTAAAATTTATTGTGAACAAAAATGAATATAAAAATTACTCCAAGCATAAAAAAATACTACAGAAAAGAACTCAAATCAGATATAAAATTTTCCCTTCTTTTTTGAAGTCCACATATGTACATCCATCTTGAAGCGAAAATTTTTTTTGGGTTCCAAAACTGAACTTTAAAAGATGTCTTACACCTGAATGAGAAACAGAAAAAATGAAAAAAATGAGAACAACTTGCTTTTAAAAATAAAAATGTGTTGCAAAAAAAAAAAATCTCTTTAGAGCTTTTACGTTTTTTCTGTTTTAACTTGTTTTAAAGTTACATAAATGACTTTGACGGAGCGTTCACACCAGCAAAAGGATTTTTTCCAACCCGCCAGTCCCCACGACTAACCATGCCGAAAAAAGCAAGTATACCCAGTTAAATTTTTTCCCGAACCCCTTTTGCCACATATATCATTTTTAAATGAAAATTAGAGCTAAAATGGAAGCCCGGTTTTTCCCTTCTTCTGCTGTTTAGGGGGTTTTCTAACAAATGTACTTAGCCTAGCTTTAAAAGAAGCCCCAAAAACCGGGATATAAAATAAAGGCCCAAAACAAGTCGGAATTGTAATACTATTCAAAGTTAATTGGTTCCCAATTAAATTTGGCAAAAGGGGCAAAAAAAAAAATAAATTCTGAAATATATGAAGTGATAAAAAAAATAAACAGTGTTCTTTTTTAATCATTTCCTTGTGGGGTGCTTCAAAATTTTAAAAATGGTGCCAAAAAGAGAATACGATAACAATTAACTATTTCAACTAGGAAGGTAACTTTAAACAATTAACATGCAGAAAATTTTCACAACAAATTGTACATACCTATTGAAACCATAGATTAAAAAAACCAATGACATATGGGTTTTTTTTTTTACCTCTGTAATTTCAGCTGCCCCAGAACTTGTCTTCCCCCCCTTAATGAATGGGAGGAGCCAATTAATTAGAGGGTTTTTGGTTTTAAAAACGAAACAACTCAACCGGGACTTTTAACTATGTTGGTGTTAAAAAACAAGAACACGGAATCAACTCCACAACTCACTGGTAAAACAAATTCCAAAATAAATTTTCTTTTTCGAAAAAAGTTCACCAAACAAGGGGTAATAGTGGTGGGTCCAAAAGGGCCTAGGGGAACTTCTGCAATGAAGGCCTTCAATTTTTCATGTTCTTGAGTCCACCATCAGGAACACTGAAAAAAATGGGTTGTGGCAGGGTTCCAAGGAGAAAAACCACTGCTGTCCAAAAAAAATTGCCCGTCGCAGTTTTTAAAGGTCCCGGGGCAAACCAGAAGGTATTGAAGAATGTTTTGAGGGTGGACCAAACTAGAACTTTTGGTTTAAATGAAAAGCGTTTTGTTTTGGGGAAAGGGAAAAAACCCCATTTTTTGCATAAGAACTTATACCATCTGTGAAAATGGTGGTGGGTATCATGGTTTGGGCCTGTTTTTTGCATCTGAGCCAGATGGTTTTTCCTTCATTGATGGGAAAAATGAATTCTGTTTTATCTGAGAATTCTAAAGTGAAATGTCAGGAAACTGTCCATGAAATGAATCTCAAGAGAAGGTGGGGCATGCAAAAAGACAACGACCCTAAACAAAAGTCGTTTTCCAAAAAATGGTTTAAAGAAAAAGTTAATTTTTAATCCCCAATAAAATCCCGACCTTAATCCCTGAAATGTTGTGGAAGGAGACCCAAAACAGCAGTTAAGTGGGGAAAACCCCCAAATCCCCAAATTAAAGCTGTTCTGGGAGGGTGGGCTAAAACCCCCCCGGGGGCAGGGAAAGATGAAAATTCCGAAAAATTTGTGCAGATTTACGCAAAGAGGGGTCCCCAAATATAAAAGCGGGGGTTCATACTTTCCATCAAATATGGAATATTCAATCATTTTTCTTAATAAATAAAAGACCAAGTATAATATTTTTTTCTTTTTTGTTTAACTGGTTTCTCTTTTTCTACTTTTTGGACTTTAGTGAAAATTGATGATGTTTTAGGCCAAATTTTGCAGAAATATACAAAAAATTTAACGGGGTTCACAAACTTTCCACATTATGTCTCCCTCATCAAGGACTGTTTTTTATATCTTAAAAGAGCTCTGTACAAATTTGACATGCTGATGAAACAAACAACACAGACATGCTCTGTATCTTGGGTGCTATTTGTGGCAGGTTTTTGGGGGCCCGAGGTTTGAACAAAAACCAATTCCATATTCTGTCTTTAAAATTGGAATTCAAACTCTTTTATGGGTATTGTTGTTCTTCACCAAATTTAAGGCCTAGGATTCCTAAAACCCAGGCCAGGGGCGGGGCAGTCCCAAGTCTATGGGCCCCTGGGGGAAAGTTATAAAAAGCCCCGCTACCAGCCAGAACCAACTCTTGCACTTCAAATGAGTGTATTATTTGTCCAAAAAGCCAAATTATCTTTTTTAGGACTCAGAAAACAATTTAGTAATTCATTATACCCGCTGAGAAAATGCCAAAACTAAATAATTTAGACAATAATTTGTTTTGGATGGATTCTTTTCATAAACCCCCAACTGAAAAAAGCAAAAGCAAACACCTTTTTCATTAATGTTAAACACAAAAAATAAAAATCTGGGTAACCTGCCCCAATTGATGAATTTGACTGCCTTTTTTTCCCATAAACCATCGGTGGTCACAGTCTTTGCTTGAATTGAGGCTGTCTCACTAAAGCAGGAAATTTTTGTGTTGTGATTTTGCAGATACAACCCGGCTTGAAATAAGTGCTGTGCCTCAGTGTGGTCAACCGGAAAAAAGTCAGTAGAGCTACAATTGTAATTTGGGATGGAAATGTAAATTATTTATATGAAAAATATTTGTAAACCCATTTTCCCTCCTTTTTTTAAATTTTTAAATACAATGTTTAATATTACAAATTACAAATTAGTTTTGGGCCCTATATTTTAGGTACAGGGGGTTTGGGACTGTTGGCATCCCCAATGATGTTACTTTCCCGTTCCGACATCTGTACCCATTTTTCCCCCACTTCAACTGAAAATGGCTCCACCGCCATCTTGGGTCAGACATCTGAAAAGATAAAAATTTTTTCTTCAATTATTTTGAAAACCGAGTTATATGGGGATCACACGTCCCCAATCTTTATCTCTTTCTTTGGTGGTATTAAACATAGGTAATTTTTTTACCCGGAAAAATGACCAAACAGGTAGACCCAGCAACCATTGTGTCTGCCCTCACTACAGGCACTACAGGTAGAGGGCCCCAGAACAGCGGCGAGCTTGATAAGGTGGAGGCAAAACCCGGAGAGATGTACAGCAAAGAGAGTCTTTTGGGCTATCCCCGGTACTTTTCCCTTTTTGGATGATATTGAAAAATACCTCTTTGGGTTTTTGGGACACTATCAGATATCACTGGGAGCAAACAGAATGGGGGCACATATAGTTCCATTCCTTTTGGAATGTACACTTACTATATTGACAACGGCCACCTGACTATGTCACCCCCGAAACAAAGAGGTTTTGGCAAGACTGACTGCAGATCAGGGGGTGAAACGTGAGGGGAGAGTTTTTTATCCAGAGAATCATTGTGCCCCCCGGCATTTGATCTTTGGGAAAATGGGATATTGGCTGAAACCAGAGGGGTATATGACTCCAAGAAAATTGTGAAAATTATTCGGGGCTTTGGTCAACACCCCCCCTGAATCTCTTTTCCAACTTTCTGTGGGCAGGCCCAAGAAGATGTAGACATTTGTAGAGATTTTAGAGGGCACCAGATGACCCACTACATACTCTCAGAACAGCCCACTGTCGCCAAGCCCCCCTTTTCCCGTTTCGAAAACAATTTTGTGCCTTGGTTTCCCCAAAGACAACTGATGAAGGGATATAACTGGGTTTGATCTTTAACCTTTTTTCTTTTCATGTAGAAAAAATTTTAAAGCTTTTTTCTTTTTCAGCCTCCTTGGTTTGGGAAAAATTGCACCAGAAGGGTTTTTTCCGAAAAAAGAAGGCTATTAGGACTGAGATAAAGAAAGTTTTTAAACTTTACAATAAAACAACACAAAAAAAACTGGGTCAACCCAAAAGGCCAAATTTGGGTGGCCTTGAACATTGCAAATCGGGGTTTTTAACAATTTTTTATCATTTTGACCTCGTTTTTAAACAGCTCATTCTGCACCTGTCTATACTGTCTTTGTTCACTCTAGTTTCTTTTTTTTATTCTTGATTGGGTTTTTGACGGGCAGATGTTCCCTTCTTCCATATTTGGTCTTTCAGGGGCACTTTCCCTTTTTATTTTTAAATTCTTATAATGATAGCCAAAGCTGCTTTTAACAAAAATTTTGAATGTGCATTTAATCACGTGGTATCCGATTTCCTTAATTTCTATCTAAAATTAATTTTAAAAACTATATTTCTTCTATATTTATTGCAATGCCTGAATATACTAGTGTTTTTTCATGCATTGCATCAGGCCTTTTCTTACGAAAAATCTTTTTTTGCCTTTTTTGCTGATTCTAATCCCGCTTTTTTTGCGCATTTTTGTTCTTGTTTTGTTCTTTTTTTTTTCCCACACTAAATTTTGCTGTAATTAAAAAATAAAAAAATGAAGATTTTTAGTAAACATTTACTTTACCTATCTTAGCAAACATTTTAATTTATGCAATCTAATGTTTTTGAACTTTTAATTCTTTTTTTTGGATCTTTTATTTAATTTCTATTTTTTTTCTAAATAAAAATTTTTCCCCCTACTACATTGATACAGTCCTACATAAGTTGGGGGATACCCAGACAACCCTAATACTTTTACACTTAAAAAGGGTTTCAAAAATTAAATGGTGAGGACAAGATTTGACCCCTTTTCCATAAGTCAATGGAGCCAGTGGACAAACATCCCGATTCATTGGGGAAAAAATCAGGTTCAAATCATTAGGCAAAAAAAAGCAATTTCTTCTAACAGGAAAAAAACGGGACTATCTCACCAAAGCAACCATTTTTCATAATTATGAAAAAAAAACAAATGAAGACTGAAAGACATAAACTAGAAAATTTTATGTCCTACCAGGCATTTGGATTATACAGGTGGGAGGTTCATGTTGAGAATTAAAATAAATTAGGGAACGATATATTTGGTATTGGCAAGGTGTTGATAAGGGCGTTTTTTTTAGCCAAGCTGTGGAACCTGAATGGGAAATGGAAACTGAAACAGGGTTACCGTTGGAAACATCCATATAAATTACCAAATGTTCCAGGGTGCCGTTTGAAGTTGATTCCAAAATGGAAATGAAAATAATCCCAAACAACGCCACAACCCCCCCAGAAAATTCTGAAGGGGGGCTTGGGGAACCCCGGGAAGACTAGAGGCTGGTTTAAAAAAATAGTGTTTTGATTAATGGGGGTTTTGTATAGGGCTATTTTTAATTATTTTTTTAAATTAAAGGGTTTTTTTGTTTAGGTTTTTTTTGGTTGTGTTACACTTAGTCTTGGATTTGGAGAAAAAACCTCTTCCACTGGTTTGTTGGGGGGCGTTTCCCGAGCCTAGTTATAACCTTTCTCTTGGTTTTGATTTAACTTGTAAAATTTTCTTGTGTATTGTGCTTCATTTTAAAATAAAGCCATTCACTTCATGGCTGGAAAGCTTTTCTTGTAAATACTACACTGTGCAGATGTTCTTGATATTTTGTTTGTTTCAATAAGAGGAACATCTAGATGCTTTATAAGAAATTATCTTAGCTGGAGATACAAGAAGATGGAAAGGAAAATATGGCCCGGGTTAAAAGAAATTCTCCTAATGACTTCAGTGGAGTTCATTGTTTACTTGTCACCAAAACTCTTCTTAAAGCATGTAAGTATGGATGAGGCAGTGTGCCCACATTTCACATAAATATATCTGCTATATTATTCATATCTATCCATTTCAGATCAGTTAGTGACAACCATCAGGCTCCTCCCAGCAATACAGGTAGAACTATTAAAGGACACAATGACTATCTATTTATTGCCAGTTGAATTATTGCTTGATAAATTGATTCCTTACATTTAAAAGAGTTAAGATGCAGCCAACACCCTGATGAAATAAGTTCCCTCTTACAATGTTGGGGGTCTTTCAATCCCCAGTCTATTCTAAAGTTTAAGTATAGTATGATATTTCAGCATAATAGAAACCTGACTAAATAACAAAGATGGAGATAAGTGTATCATGGACACATACACAGAACAGAAAAGGGGTGGTTGTTGTTTATGTCAAACAGAATTTAAATGCAAGTATTCTTCACAATGATGATGAGCCGTGTCTTATTGAGGATGTCTTGATTCATCTGAAAGCATTAGGGAAGAGAGCTTATTTTAGGAGTGTGTTATAGAAACCCAATGCTGACAGTAATTTCAGTGAACGCCTTTTTAGAATTGTTAAAAGTTTCAGCAGGCGTTTTTAGACATAATCAGTGATTTTTAACACAGTAAGTTACAGCACCAATGTGGGAAAGCCTGTCTAGATTTAGTATTTTGTAATAATTAGGATAGAATTGAGAATGTAGAAATTAACAAACCTCTAGGGTAAACTGTCCATAATATTCTGAGTGCCAATTCTCAGTGTTTTGGAAGAGCAAGGATATAAGGACTAACTGTTAAGTATTAACTTTGGAAAGGCAAATTTTAAGTAGACTAATCTAAAGAAGATGAATTGGAATAAGCTTTTAAGTGTGAGACAGTCAAGGAGCCGTGGAACAACAGGTTTAAAACATTTTACATATAATGCAGAACAGGTACATACCTAAATTTGGAATTAGTAGGAACCTTAAAAAAATCTGCAGTGGGTTAATAAAGAGTTGAAAAAGAAGCTGGAAAGGGAAATACAGCTATACAAGACATATAAAACTACTAATTCCAATGTGAATCATAGGAATATGAGAGCTTGAGGGCAACCATTAAGAAGGTGTTAAGGAAACTAAAAGGCAGTGTGAGAGAAGTTTTTTAGATGAAGTGAAAGATGGTACAAGAGATTTTTCAGTATTTTAGTAGTAAAAAGAATAGTCAAGGAGAGATGAAATGCAGCAGGATAATTGGGATTAAAAACAGAGAAAAATAGCAGATACTCTGAACTTTCATTTTTCTAATGTTTTCACACATAAGGAGTGGTAGAGACTCAACATAAAGACACAAATTGAAAGTATGTCTTAGAAACTATGTGTTTATGAAACTATCTGTCTACCAGACAGTGTTTGAAAACCATTAAGAACACTAACAAAGTGTTAGGTTATATAGCACAAGTGTAGAGTGCAAGGGCTAAAAGATTATTCTCAAGCTTTACATCCCACTTGTTAGACCTCACCTGAAGTACTGTGGTTTACTTTTGGTCTCCAGACTACAAAAAGGCATGGAAGTGCTAGAAAAAGTCCAGAGAAGAACAGCAGGGTTGATTTCAGGAGTGAAGGAGAGAAATAAGAAAGATTAAAAGAGTGGAGCCTTTTCAGCTTAAGCAAAAGGAGATTAAGGGGAAACATAATTGAAATGTTTAAAATTATGAAGGAATTAGTATAGTGGATTGAGACTGTTATTTTAAAATTAGTTCTTTAAGAATATGGAGATAAAGTTGGAAACTTGTTAAAAGAAAATTTTCCCACAAGCATTAAAAATTTTTTCACCCAAAGGATAAACATAGACAAAAGAATAGATACCAAGTAGTGTGGTAACAATAGGGTTTAATCAAAATTAGACTTGATGTTATTTTTAAAAAAATTATAGGGATAGGACTGGGGGAGCTTTGTTGGCTGAATGGCCTGTTGTACTCTAGATTGTTCAAATGATGAGCTGCAAGGGTGTTGGTGGGTGACCCCTTGGCCCCCATACAACCTGGATAAATGCTGATATGCTGTTTCAGGCAGCACACAGACTTGTAGTGTGGAAGAGAATTCTCTTCATTCCTTGTACTAATTCATGTCCAAAAGTAAGCTTTACAAAACCATGTAATAGCATGCTTTGTTTTAGAAACAGAAAATATTTGGCAAGGACTCAAGGTCTGAGCATTCCAACATGAGTCTGCCTTATCACGTTTTCCTTAGCTTACATCTGAACCCATAAAAAGGGCCAAGGAAATCAAGTTGCATAGGGACATTGAAAGGGCCAGGATTGTGATACAGTAATAAAGGTTGATGTTCATTTTATAATGATATTAAATTACGCATTCTAGGGGTAAAAAACTGGCCCCCACCCAACAGACGGGGTTCCAGAAGAGCCGACGCTGTCATGTATATTTGATTGTCTGCTTTTCTGAAACTCTTCTCCCCGTGACTTGAAAAATAAGCTGCTTTATAACCGCACCTGCTGTTGGGTCTGAGATTTCACCCAAAGTTTTGGCCCAACGGGGGCTGGAGGCAGCGGCCCTCGTGCAGGATCGTCCAGATGCCCCGTGGTGGAGCGATTCCGGCTGGGTGAGTCCAGCTTGTAAATGTAGGATTGGCCTGCCTTGGCTTTTTCCCTGCGTGGGGGTCCCTGACCTCCTCCACCCGTGCTGAGCAAGACTGGACGAGGATTTCCATGCAGGTGGATGGAGTCCGGTAGTGGATGGGGATTCTGTTAGTTTGACTGGTGTTCTGGAAGTAATATGAATATAGAAGGAAAAGGAATAAAAGCATATCAAAATAAAGATGTGGAAGAAATACATAGGGGGGTTCTAGGGCTCAAGGAAAGTGGCTTTGGGACCCTAAAAACGACAGTGTGAATGTTAGCTAGTCACTCCTGTGGAAAGGATTAGAAAGGGGGTGGCCGCTCCTATAATAATTTGAAAAACAGGGTGAAAGGGTATTTAGAGATGTTGTCTAAAAAAACGGAGGTCGAGTTTTTCACCCGCTGTCTGGTCATACTGTTGTTTCAACGGGTTGCTAAGGTGAGGGAACAATACCTGGCAGATTGAACATACAAACCGTCTGATGAAGGGATCGGTAAAACCTCCATATCCCGGACTCCACGGGCGTATTGATGTGGATTCTGCTGATGCGAATAAACGGACAAGTCACCTGAAGCTGTAACCCGGAATAGGGCGGGCGTTTGAAACGGTGTTTATCGGGGGGCTGAATCACTTTCTGCTGAGATCCCCCACTCCCCAAATGGGAAAACAATCAGCAAGCCAGCAAACAGTCCCAAGAGTCCTAAAAACCTAACGTTGAAGGATTATTTTGGGGATCCAGGCCCCTAGTGCTGTCGGATCGGGGCCCCCTAAAGCTCATGAAAAAAAAGAAAAGTTAAAAAAAGCTGTAGGAGGTGGAATAAGGACAGTGGAGGTAGATGGCCAGTGGAAGGAACTGGATATAGGAAATACAAGAAATTAGAAAAATACTGTGCAAAAATACACAGGGTTGTTGTAATGGTGGTCCTATCGGATGGATATGTATGACAGATGGGAAAAGACCGCACGTTAGCGCAAAAAACGGAATGAGCTTTAAGTTGCTGAACTTAAGAATAGAAAGGGAAAAGAAGAGCTGCTTATAGCTTTACAGAGGGGTAGGCTGATACAGGACCCAGTCTGAAGGAAGGAGGAGAAGGAGTGATTAAAAAAAAACTTTATATCCAGTGCTTCTTCCCACAACACTTTCAACCCCCTTTCCCCTGCCACATTCACTATTGCCCTAAGGCTCCCTGTGGTTACTGATCCCCAGTTACTGATGATTTTTGATGAACAATATCAATGCGACCCCTTCTAACTTACAGATCCTGATGACGAGACTGATGGTCAATTGTTAGGGCTATGGGAGGATCTTCTAATACATAAAAGCACTCCATTTCACAGCAGAGCTGAAGCAAGACCCTCAGAGATAAGTCCCCTGAAAACCTTACCCCGTTTAAGTCCCCTAAACCTTTGCTCACATTTTCCCTGCCCTTTAATTGAGGTTCCTAACCCCCAACACGATCCCACACTTTAGGAAAGCTAACCCCACTACTGTAATGATACACCGTAACTGGGATATTCAGGGTGAAAGGCGTAGTGTCCGATTTCTGATCGTAAGGTAATCGGGGGTTGAATTTGTGGAACAAGTGCAGCAGCTAGATAATATGTACAAACCCGTTTCAGCCGAGTGGACCTTCAATGAAAGTTGGGAACTACTTGGGCTACTGTCATATGGGCAGTATAAGAGTCAGTGGCAGTGGAAATGGGGGCATTGCCTCGTGGACAAAATAATAGGGTCTTTTCCTTGCCAATGGAACCGTGAAAACTGCAATAGCTGCAAAATATAAAAGGGACCGACTGATACCTTATTTCAGCTGCCAAACAAAGAAAAATGGAGCTAGATGAATGGCAACGCATTCAGGACTTGTTGACAAAAACCCTTCTGGCGACAGCCAGACATGCAAGGCCGGGTTCCTCCTTTTCTTGGGGCTCAGAGTGATATCCAAAATAAAGTAATGCACGTCCTGTATTTTGATGGGAAATGCACTTTTGAAGTTAAAAGACACGGAGCATGCTGAACGACAGACAAACAAAAGAGTGACACTCGACCAAGTTAATTGCGGAAATAAATTTTATGAGGTGGAGCTGCCTCAGGCAGGCCAGGGACGGGATTTTTCGAGAACAGGGGCAAAGCGGGGGAGGTCGGGGTTTTTACTCCCTAATCAACCCGTCTGTCAGCCGCCTCTCCCCTAGATCAAGCACTTACATCTTGCCTGTTATGATGGGACACTTCTGCACTGCTCCACATCAGCTTCCTCCCCCCCCTTCCCCTACCTGAACCTGAGGATATTCCTTTCAGGACCCCAGCCCTCTCAGTTGCCTTTGCTCACTTGATGGGCACAGATCCTTATTGACTTTGCTGGTGAATGGCACTAAACTGCTTTTCTAGTCTGCCTCGAACGATAAAGTGACTGTTCTTTGTGCTTCTGGGCAACCACATTTTTACTGGTGTCTAAACCTCTTCAGTTCAGCTCCATTCCAGTGGTTCCACTTTGATGCACCGTTTTTTTATTAATTCAAACTCTGCCCTGTTAATCTGTTTAGGAAGGGATGATGATAAGCTCTCCCTCTCTATTTCTCTAACCAAACGAGGGGTTTCATGTTCTATTCCTAAATTCCTGTGCCAAACCTCCCCCCACACACTAAGCCCTCTTTGCAGCTGGACCCTGAACATCTCCCCACACACCATTCTCCTTAAGGCCCTACACTCTTTTTCCTTCATGTCTTTTTTCCCCACTTACAAGTCCCAACACCTCCCTGCCCGCCAGACTTCCCTTCTGAAGAGGACACACCTTAGTTAGAATCTTTCTCTTTCAGGTACTAGCCCAGAGACCCCCCATATCCCCTTGCATTTTTTTTCTTATCCAACAAAGCTGCTGCTCCATGCACCTCACATATTCACAAAGCGTTTATTTGGAGATTCAGTTCCCCATGTTTTCTTTAGCCAATTCTAGCACCCCTTACTGAGTTGAAATTGGGATTGGGTGGAACAATGTTTCGATAGGCGGACTGGCTGCCCCTTGTTTCCAGATATTTTTGATACCTCAGATCATTTGATAACTAAAGTTTGTGCTTCAAAATGATTTTTTTGTACATCGGCATTGTGTCCTTCCTTTCTGCTTTTCAGCAAACCATCTCTCCTCTTGGCTTTCCTCACTTCCCGATGCACTGTGGTCCCAGGGAAAATGATTAGGGAAAGGATAGCACACGTGAGCCACTGATGATTTACCTAAAATCCTCCTTCCCCATTCGTCCCAGTATTCTTCTGTTCCAGCAGCAGAGGCTGGCATCTCCGCCAATTCCGATCTCCTGAAACGTGGAGCAGTCATTCAAGTTAAATACTTCCAGTCACTCCCTTTTACCTGTTTAAAGGCTGGCGGTTAAATGGTGTTTTGTTCAAGATCTTTGACCGTTAATTCTGCAGTTTTTCCTAGGGCACCTATTGTTCCTAATCCTTCCACCTATTCTTTCTTGATACCCCCCCGCCTGTTATTTCTCTGTTTTGCTTGCTAATCTTATTTTGTACTATAAAATACCAGGCCAAGGGGAAAGTGTGTTAAAAGAAGCAATAAAAAGAAAAGGAAACATTTTGAAAATAACGTAACATGATTGTCAATGTAATTGTTTTGTCACTGTTGTGAGGTGATGAGTGTTGTTGTCATATATATATATATATATTTACACACACATACATAAACTATATATATATAATATACATATCTATACATATACACATATATATATACATATATATATATCTACATATATACACATACATATACACACACACATAAATACATAAAACACATACATACACACACAAATACATATATATATACATACAACACAAAAACAAAATAAAAACATATATATAAAAATATACATACATATCTACATATATACAACACAGCTATTTAATCAGTGCAATACGCTGCTTGTTAAAACGGATAACTCCCGCTTTTTACGGCAAGTCTGCGGGATATTATGAACTATCGTTTTGTTCAAGTTCTATTTAAATTTTAAATAGAAGGAATTTTTATTTAGTCAAAAATATCTTTGGTAGAATGGTAAAAACAACAGGAATATTATTTGTGAATAAATCAACTCAAACCTTAAACAACTTATAATATTTTGCTCTCCATAAAAATTTATCCTGTCTAAATTATACAAGTTAGAAATAAAGTAAACGTTAAAAGAACAAACATTCACATTTCTTTACTTTTTGTAATTTTATATAAAAATAAACTTAGATTTTAAATATCCAAAGATTTCTTATAAAAATATATCCTGTCAAAATGATACAAATTCAAATATGAAATGCTGTAACAAACCTAGAAATATAAATAAAATGTTTTCTTTGCAATAATAAATCAAATCATTCAGTTGTTTGCTCATATGTCATTTTAGAGCTGGGCCTGGCATCTTTGCCACGGTTCGTATGTTTGGTGAGGTTCTGTTTGGTTCAGATGGATTGCAGGTGCTCATCAGTGAGGGGTCTGTGTGCTGTTTGTAGGCTTTATACTGAGAAGAGCTTCACACAGATATGTGCTACCAAACATGCACAAGGTTTGCCATGTGAGATTTTTGTTCTTGAAAATCCCAAAGCCTCAAAATCAGCAAGTTTATCAGCAAAGTATTATTTGAACACGTAGTGTACTTGGTTTAACATTACTTGCAACAGGGAAAAGCT
>NW_024386157.1:0-24902 GCF_016835505.1 Polypterus senegalus | reverse complement strand
AGGGGTGGATTTTGCTAGTATATATATATGTATATATGTGTCACACACGCGCATGGAAGGCCGCTTAAAGGGCTTGAGTGACGGCAGTTCTGAGACAGGCCGGGCTGTGGCAGAGTGCACTGACTCTTTTCTCACTTCCCTGTAGACCATCCCTGGAGACTCCACCTGGCTCGCGGACATCACTTCCGGACCGAACCAATGGAGACAGAACCAAACGCCGGCCTGGCTGTCACGTCCGGCCTGATCCAATGAGTGACAACACGCGTCTATTCCCATGACCTCACTTCCTGTCTTCAGCTTTAAAAGCCTGCCCTTTTTCCTCAGTCTTGTCTTGGACTCAAGTATATGCAATATCAGTGCTGTATTTCTGTGAAAAGAACAATTTTTGCAGCCAGGTTTCGAGATTATACGGGTGGCTGCCCTCAAATCTTCTTTGAGTATGTCTCAGTTGACAGTGTATATACAGTATATATGTAGATATGTATATATATGTATATGTGTGTGTGTGTGTGTGTGTGTTTATATATGTATATATATATATATGTATATATTGTAAGGACCGAGAGAGACAGTAGCAAGGGTTGGGGTTTTCGGCCCATATATTGTACAGATTAAACAAAAACAGGTCAAAATCATAAACTAAACAGTTCATATACTGGCGCCGACTCCTGGCGCCGCGCCATTTTATTGGGGAGGAGCCGGAAGTGGAGGAATGTCGGGAAGGACCGCAAGGGAGGATGGGAAGGATGGCGTCAGGGCAAGATGGCGGAGGAAGGGCGGAAGTATCGCACTGCGGTCATCCATGCCTATGGTGCAGGGCGGTCTTTTTCCTATGAGGAAGCAGAGGGAGAAAGTTAATACCCCACCATTCCCTGGCGGCGCAGTGGTTTCCCAGGTGCTGTCGAATCAATCCGCTGCCTCCTACTCAAGGCGTCGTGACACGATCCCCCTTAGCCCAGGACCGTCAGGTCGGCCGGACCTAACCGAGAGGTCGTGAATACGAGAGGGCATCGGCATTGGCCTGAAGGGTGCCCCCCGATAAGTGACAGTGAACTTATACGGCTGTAAGTCCAGGAACCACCTGGTGACCCAGCTGGATTCGACTCTTTGTGCAGGGACATCCACTGAAGTGCAGCGTGATCAGTCACCAGAGCGAACTTCGCGACCCAGCAGGTAGTACCGAGGTGGGTCACTGCCCACTTAATGGCCAAGGCCTCCCTCTCCACTGCAGCGTGCGGGTCTCCCGGTCCATCAGTTTCGGCTAAGGTACATCACAGGGTGCTCGACACCATCGACGCTTTGGCTCAGCACGCACCCAGGCCTGTGTCCGGCGTCGGTCTGGAGAATAAGCGGGAGCCCAAAATCGGGCGTCCGTAACACAGGTGCCGGCGTTAGGGCCTTCTTTAGGTCACTGAGCGCGTGTTCTGCTTTGTCGGTCCACACCACGATAGGGGCGCCCTTTTTGTCAGGTCAGTCAAGGGTGCTGCTCTTCGGAGAAACGGGAACAAACCGGCGGTAGTAACCCGCAAGCCCCAAGAAAGCCTGCACCTGTTTCTTGGTACTCGGACGGGCCATTCTAAGATGTCTTTCACTTTGGAGCTCTGTGGCGCACCTGTCCTTGTCCCACGAGGTAGCCTAAATATTTGGCCTCCTTTAATCCAAAAACACTTCCGGGGTTTATGCGGAGGCCGGCTTTAGCCAGTGTTCGGAGGACAGCTGCGACCTGCAGTAGATGCTCCTCCCAGGTGCGGAATAGATGACAGCGTCATCCAGGTAAGCGGCACTATAGGACTGGTGAGGCGTCAGCACTCTATCTACCAGGCGTTGGAAGGTCGCGGGCCCCGTGCAGCCCAAATGGGAGGACCTTGTACTGCCAGTGCCCGCTAGGGTGCTAAAGGCCGTTTTCTCCTTTGGATGCCGTTAAAGGAATTTGCCAATACCCTTTTGTCATGTCAAGGGTAGTCAGATATCGAGCCGTACTCCAGCCGCTCAAGGAGGTCGTCAATGCGGGGCATGGGGTAGGCATCGAACTTGGAGATCTGATTCAGGCGTCTAAAGTCATTACAGAACCTCCAGGAGCCGTCTGGCTTGGAGGCGAGGACAATAGGGCTGGACCAGGGACTATGGCTCTCTTCAATTATGTCCATGTCCAACATACGTTTCACCTCCAGTTCGACCTCTGCGCGTTTTGCCTCCGGGAGTCGGTAGGGCCTCTCCCGGACGATTACCCCGGGCTCCGTGACTATATCGTGCTCAATCAGCGGTCCGGCGGGTGACTTCGCTCACTACCTCGGGATGGCTCGGAGTGTTTGGGCTAACTCCTGCCGCTGCTTGGGGTCAGCTCTTCACCGAGGTTAAGGGCAGTTGTGCTTGCGAAAGGGAGAGTGACCTACGGAGCTGGGAAGCTCCTCTCTATCTCCAGGGCTTTAACAGGTTGACATGATAGATCCTCTCACTTTCGATCGACGTTGGGCTGTTTTACCAAATAGTCGACGAGTCCTTTTCTCTCCTTAACCTCGTAAGGCCCTTGCCAGTGAGCGAGCAGCTTCGAGTGGGAGGGCGGGCGAGCACCATAACTTCGGTCCCAGGCGGAACTCCCTGAGGGGCGGAGTTGCGGTTGTAACACCGGCCTGCGCTGCTTGCGCAGTCACGTGCTCTTTTAGGAGGGGCCTGATCTTTGTGAGTGGTCGGCGGTTGCGCGCACGCACTCAAAATATTAGAGGAGGGAAGAGCCTCGGCCTCCCAGCCTTCTTTTAGGATGTCGAGGATTCCCCGGGGTTGTCGCCCGTATAGTAATTCAAAAGGGGAGAAGCCCGTAGAGGCCTGGGGTACCTCCCGGTAGGCAAAAAGCACGAGCGGGAGGAGCTGGTCCCAGTTCCTGCCGTCCGCGCTGACTACCTTGCGGAGCATCTGCTTAAGCGTCTGATTAAATCGTTCGACCAACCCGTCAGTTTGCGGGTGATAGACTGACGCTTTCAGGTGCTTTATCTGCAGTAATTTGGCCACCTCCTTGAGCGTATCCGAAGTGAAGGCGTACCCTGGTCGTGAGGACCTCCTTGGGTATGCCCACGCGTGGCAAGTTAACCAGTTCCGTCGCGATGCTTTTAGTATTAGCGGGCGCAGGGGAACCGCCTCTGGGTACCGGGTGGCATAGTCCACCATGACTAGGATATACTTGTGGCCACGGGTTGAGGGCTCCAGGGGTCCCACCAAATCGACCCCTATCCTTTCAAAGGGGATGTCCACGAGGGGAATAGGGACTAGAGGAGCACGGTCCCTCCTAGGAATCTGGCGGGTCTGGCACTCCGGACAGGATTGACAGAACCGCCGGACCTCCTCATTGATCCCAGGCCAGTAAAAGCGGGCTTAATCCTCTCCAGTGTTTTTTCGGCCCGAGGTGGGCCTAGGAGGTGAGCATGTGCCAACTCGCATATCTCCCGCCGGAAGGTGCGGAATTAGCAACAACTTCCGCACCTCGCCCTCATGGGTAGCCACTGGTACAACAGATCATTTCAAGGACAAAGAAGGGTTCCCGCGTGTGGATCCGTCCGCTGTCGAGCTGTTAGGCAGAACAATCGCGTTCCGGGCAAAGCGCAGGGAGTCATCATTCCACTGCTCCCTCTTAAAGGAGGCCGGCGTGGACCGAAATTGATGGTCCAGGCCGCGAGGGAGTCTTGGGGCCTGGGCCGGGGAGAGTTCCTGGCTAGTCCCTTCTCCGCGGAATCTTCGGGTCAAGGTCCGTAGCCACGGAAGGTCCCCGAGACACCAGCGCCCATAGGGCCTGCCCTTGTGCACGCGTGGAGGCCGCGGGAGGGTGCCTTTTCCCCTCATGACAAGATCCAACGAGGCCCGGGAGCGCGGAATGGCTTACCGCTGATTCTTTTAGACCAGTCTTGTCCCAGGATCACTGGGAAGGGGGTCAGGTAACACAGCGACCGTCATTTGGATTGGTTCCCCTTCCAGGTAAGATAGCAGTGAGCGGAACGATATGACCTAGTCCCCCCATGTACACAGGTAACCAACAAATGTTGCTTTAACCACTGTTGCGGTAAGACGAAACGGCGAGCAACAATGGTAATGTTGCTGCGGAATCAAACAAAGCCACCACGGTGCCCATTTAGCAACACCACTCCCGTGATTGGACTCGCCAAGGGATGCGGCGGGTACAATACCTCTCCGTTGATGTCCAGCTGCAGTCCATAGGCTCCGGGCGATGTGATGGGGGCAGTTTGGCAGCAGGTGGCGGTCTCGCCACACTTGAAACAGCGGCGGACCCGGCCTCTCTTTGCTCTGGCTGGCGCTTCTGCAGCGTCGAGGGGGCTCGGGGTGGCCGCCCGTCCCTGCGGTTCCAGCGAGCAGGCTTTTCTGACCCCAAGTCGGAGGACCGCCAACTGACGCTCCAGGACGTCGAGGAGGCCCGACATGTTCTGGTAGGCGTGCCCCCGGACCTGCTGGGCGAGGGAACTGGGCATTGCATTGACCAGGCCTTCACAGGCCACCCGCTCGACGACTTTCCGCCCGTCGGGGCTCTCTGGCCGTAGCCAGCGGCCCATCTTGCCCCAGAACTTCGAACGCCTGGGCGGCGGGCACCGGGTCAAAGACCCAGTTCCGCCATTGACCGCCTGCTGGCCGGGCTAATGCCGTGGCGGGCCAATATTTCGGGCTTGAGGAGGTCGTAATTAGCGGCCTCCTCCTCAGGGAGGTCATAATAGGCCCGCAGCGCGGGTCCCTTTAGGTATGGCGCCAAGATGGACGCCCACTCGGACCGCTGCCACTCGTTCCGGGTGGCCGTCCTCTCAAACATGCCCAGGTAGGCATCGGCGTCCTCGAGGGGCCCATCGGTACATAGGATGAGGCGGCTGCCTGGGCGGGTCTGGTCTCGCCGTTGGGCTTCCACTAACCTGGCCTTCGTGGCCTCCAGCTCCCGGTTGGTAGCGGCTTGCGCTTGCTGCAGGGCCTGGAGCTGGGCGTTCATTCCTGCAGCACGGTGTTCAGGTCCTGTCCCTCCGTCATTCCGGGATCTTTATCCTGCCGACTACGCCAGTTGTAAAGGACCGAGAGAGACAGTAGCAAGGGTTGGGGTTTTCCGGCCCCGTATATTGTACAGATTAAACAAAAAACAGGTCAAAATCATAAACTAAACAGTTCATAATACGCGACGCCGACTCCTGGCGTCGCGCCATTTTATTGGGGAGGAGCGGAAGTGGAGGAATGTCGGGAAGGACCGCAAGGGAGGATGGGAAGGATGACGTCAGGGCAAGATGGCGGAGGAAGGGCGAAGTATCGCGACTGCGGTCATCCATGCCTATGGTGCAGGACGGTCTTTTTCCTATGAGGAAGCAGAGGGAGAAAGTTAATACCCCACCATTCCCTGGCGTGAGTGGTTTCCCAGGTGCTGTCGAATCAATCCATGCGGCCTCCTACTCGCGCGTGCGTGACAATGTATATGTGTATATATATATATGTGTATATATGTATATATATATGTTTATATGTGTGTGTGTGTTTATATATATATATATATATATATATATATATATATATATATATATATATATATATATATATGCCAGCAACACTCATGACAATGACAAAACAATCATGTTACATTATTATTAAAATGTTTCCTTTTCTTTTTCATTACTTCTTTAACACACTACTTCTCCGCTCTGCGAAGCTCGGTAATTCTGCTAGTATATATATTGTGACAGATTAGGGCTTTCTCACACCCTTGTACCCTCAGACCACATCTCAGACACCAGGTAAAAGTCCAAAAGATGAATATTTATTATAATAATAAGTGCACAAAGCACCCTCCACTCTCAAATACTCCAATAAACAATACACTATAAACAAATCCTCCAATCTCCCAGACGCTTAGCCACCCTGCCTCCCAACCCAGCTCATCCATTTGGGATTTCCCACAGTCCTTTATACTGCTTGACCCGGAAGTGTTTGAGCCCTCAGTCCATGTCATTATCCAACACTTCCGGGTCAGGTAATTCTCTTTTTCTTCAGCCTGGAAGTATATCATTCCTTCTATTTCCGCAATCGTGAATTACTTCCGGGCTATAAGGAAAATATAAGTCCCTGGGCCTCCCTGCAGCGTCCTCCGGTGGCCCCCATGGTATCCAGCAAGGCTGTGGTGAAAAACTCCAAGTTCCATGCTGCCCTGCTGGAATTCGGAGCCCTTTCATGTTGCAGGGATGGCTCCATCTGGCGGTTTGGGGGTGTTGGCTGGGATACACAGCCGGCAATCACTCACAATATATACTGTGGAACCTCAGTTCACGAACGTCTCTGAACACGTACAAATCGGGTTACGACCAAAAAGTTAATCAAACTTTTGCATCTGTTCACGACCACACACTCGGGTGATGAACAAGCCAGTTTCCCTTCCGGTTCGTACGCGCCAATGATTTCCGCACATGTTGAGTCTCTCCCTGTACTGTACATTGTTCTCGGTGCATCACACAGACTCTTCCTCAAAACTGTAACCTCCTCTCAACCCAGATTTCTCCTGTGGTATAACGGGTCCACAGCTCCCGTCAAAAAAGCCAGTTTTAATAAATAATCACTGCACTCGCGGCTTAGCGAGGGGGTGTGGTGGTGTGTGGCCAAAGTGGATCCTGAGGAGTTCGTGATGTGGCCGTTTCTCACCTAAGTGCACAGGTGAGAAGCGGTCTGCATCCGTAATTATTCCCAGGAGCTGCTGATTGCCACGAGTACCACGCCTCTTCATAAATAGAAGCGTGAGTCGGCTAAAGGGAAAAAGATTAAAACAGGAAAGAACGGGAGGTTGCAGGAGAAGGCAGGAAGAAGGAGGAGAAAGCTGGTGCAGGAGAGAGAGAGTGAGAATGAAAGTGAGAGCGAGCGAGCGCACAAGAGAGAGAGAAAGTGAGCCGCTGAGCTCGTGAGCTGCTGAGCAGGGAGCCTCAGTGTTTGCCTCAGTGTTACTCAATGTTTTTACATTTAGTTTACTATTACACTGTGCATTCTATGGTATAATTAACTATTTTTGTGCTTAAAAATCTTTAAAGAAAATATTTTTACATACAGTTCATACAGTCTGGAACGGATTAATTGTATTTACATACAATCCTATGGGGGAAATTACTTCAGGTCATGACCAAATCGGGTTATGACCAGAGTTTTGGAACAAATTATGGTCGTGACCCAAGGTTCCACTGTATGTATATATATATATACTAGCAAAATACCCACGCTTCGCAGCGGCGAAGTACTGCCTTAAAATTTGAATCCCGTGGCGAAGCAAGGAAGGGAATGTAGAGACCGGAGTGACAGACGGCCTTATATAGGCAGGCAGCCAACAACGTGGGAGGCGTTGGGATGGGGGACTCAACACCGCCTCACGCGGTGACCGAGCTGTAGGCTATGGACGTACATATGTACGTAAATAGGATTCAGTTAGCGTTAGGAACCCACGTACCAAATTTCTTGAAGATGGGCCCATAAGTAACAAAGACCGTTGGAAAGTTCAATATGGCGGCCGACAGTGGCATCATACCACCGAAATAAGTACGTACATCGGTTTTGGTTAGCGCAGGGAAGCCGCCTACCAAATTTTGTGAAGATGGGGCCATAAATAAGAAAGTTCAACATGCCGGACATTGTCGACCGTTATGACTGTTACGCGTAGAATTTCTAAATGAAACCTGCTTAACTTTTGTAAGTAAGCTGTAAGGAATGAGCCTGCCAAATTTCAGTCTTCTAGCTACACGGGAAGTTGGAGAATTAGTGAGCGTTGGAAAGTTCAATATGGCGGCCGATATTGGCGTCATACCACTGAAATAAGTATGTACATCGGTTTCGGTTAACACAGGGAAACCGCCTACCAAATGTCATGAAGATGGGGCCATAAATAAGAAAGTTCAACATGGCAGATGTTGTCGACTGTTATGACTGTTACGTGTAGAATTTTGAAATGAAACCTGCTTAACTTTTGTAAGTAAGCTGTAAGGAATGAGCCTGCCAAATTTCAGCCTTCTACCTACACAGTTGTTGGAGAATTAGTGATGAGTCAGTGAGTGAGTGAGTGAGTGAGTGAGTCAGTCAGTGAGGGCTTTGCCTTTATTAGTATGTATATATATATATATATATATATATATATATATATATATATATATATATATATATAAAACTGCTCAAAAAATTAAAGGAACACTTTGAAAACACATCAGATCTCAATGGGAAAAAGAAATCCTCCTGGATATCTATACTGATATAGACTGGGTGATGTGTTAGAACGAAAGGATGCCACATCGCTTGATGGAAATGAAAATGATCAACCTACAGAGCCCTGAATTCAAAGACGCCACAAAAATCAGAGTGAAAAATTATGTGGCAGGCTAGTCCATTTTGCCAAAATTTCATTGCATCAATTCAAAATTGTAATGCAGTAGTTTGTATGGCCCCTGTGTTCTTGTATACATGCCTGACAACATCGGTGCATGCTTCTAATGAGATGACAGATGGTGTTGTGGGGATCTCCTCCCAGATCTGGACCAGGGCATCACTGAGCTCCTGGACAGTCTGAGGTGCAACCTGGTGGCATTGGATTGACCAAAACATAATGTCCCAGAGGTGTTCTATTGGATTTAGGTCAGGAAAGTGTGGTGGCCAGTCAATGGTATCAATTCCTTCATCCTCCAGGAACTGCCTGCATACTCTACCACATGAGGCCAGGAATTGTCGTGCACCAGGAGCCACTGTACCAGCATAGGGTCTGACAATGGGTCCAAGGATTTCATCCTGATACCTAATGGCAGCCAAGGTGCCTTTGTCAAGCCTGTAGCGGTCTGTGTGACCCTCCATGGATATGCCTCCCCAGACAATCATTAACCCACCACCAAACTGCTCATGCTGAATGATGTTACAGGCAGCATAATGTTCTCCATGGCTTCTCCAGACCCTTTCACTTCTGTCATGTGCTCAGGGTGAACCTGCTCTCATCTGTAAAAAGCACAGGGCACCAGTGGTGCATCTGCCAATTCTGGTATTCTATGGCGAATGCCAATCGACCTGCATGCTGCTGGGCAGTGAGCTCAGGGCCCATTAGAGGACATGGGGCCCTTGGGTCACCCTCATGAAGTCTTTCTGGTTGTTTGGTCAGAGACATTCACACCAGTGGCCTGCTGGAGGTCATTTTGTAGGGCTCTGGCAGTGCTCATCCTGTTCCTCCTGCCCAAAGGAGCAGATACTGGTCCTGCTGATGGGTTATGGACCTTCTATGGCCCTCTCCAGCTCTCCTAGAGTAACTGCTTGTCTCCTAGAATCTCCTCCATGCCCTTGAGACTGTGCAGGGAGACACAGCAAACCTTCTGGCAATGACACGTATTGATGTGCTTTCCTGGAGAAGTTGGACTACCTGTGCAACCTCTGTAGGGTCCAGGTATCGCCTCATGCTACCAGTAGTGACACTGACTGTAGCCAAATGCAAAACTAGTGAAGAAACAGTCAGAAAAGATGAGGAGGGAAAATGTCAGTGGCCTCCACCTGTTAAACCATTCCTGTTTTGGGGTCATCTCATTGTTGCCCCTCTAGTGCATCTGTTGTTAATTTCATTAACACCACAGCAGCTGAAACTGATTAACAACCCCCTCTGCTACTTAACTGACCAGATTAATATCCCATAAGTTTCATTGACTTTATGCTATACTCTGATTAAAAAGTGTTCCTTTAATTCTTTTGAGCAGTATATATATATATATATAAATATTTGTAGCTAGAGATCCACAAAGGGAGAAAATGAGTCACATATCACATATCAACCTATCAGGTGTCATCATCAGAGGAACATGATTACACATACAGGAATCCAAGTAGTAGGTGAAAGGTGGGGGTGGAGGGGGAGGTTGTAAGGGGGAGTGGGTTAATAAGGTGGGGTTCAGAAGGTGTTGAGCATAAAATCTTTCTTATTATTTAGATGTTCTTCTTTTTAAGCCTGCATATGCTGGGTTCAAGTCCGTTAATGGCATTTTCATTAACAAGCCACGATTCAACCAGCTTTCTGGCACTCTTTGTATTGGCCCTGAATTTTACTTTCACATTGTCCCAGTTCAACGTATGTCCGGTGGAATTTGTATGTGTGTAAATCAGAGACTGTGGGTCTTTACACACTTAGATGTTTTTTAACAACATCATCAAGGGGTCCTTTAAGTGGCTCCTTTTATGATATGATTTTGACCTTTAGTTCGAATGCTTTTAATACAATGCTTGATTTACTTAATAGCTTGATTTTTGTTATATTTAAACTAGGTGAACTATTGTGAATATGCAGATGGGTTCTGCCGAACCAAATTTGAACTGAGTTAAGGAAATTAATGGCATTTGAACTCAATTCACTTTTCTAAGACAATGGAAGTAGTTGTTTTGCCACAGCTTTTCTATACGCTCTCTAAACCTAAAGATTATACCAATTACAATTACAATTACATCCAAAACACAATTATCCCAAAGAAGATGTTAAACATGATGAAGCCATAATAAGCTATACTGTACTACAATTACATTTTTAAACAGACATACTAGTACATTTGCAGATGTTTACTAATGGAGTCAGAATAGATATGAATGGAGTAACACAAGAAATTTGAATAGGAAGTGAACACATTCCACTTTCATTAATGCCTGGAAACACATATTCCTTACCAATTAAAACTATCAGGATGCAACACACATTCTACATTAGGTGAGAAGAGTATAACAAATTTCCAAAGTAGCAAAAAGCTGACCTACCTCCTAGGATGTTTTATGACCATAAAATTGGCCTAGGTGTTGACCATAATGTATTTGTAAGACGTTTACCTTATCTGTTCTTTACTGTCAGTTGGACCCGAGCATTTTAAGTACACACATTGGCCTTTCCAAGCACAGGAGCAATGGTAGTCATTTCAAAGTATTTCTGTGAATCCCATAACAATAATTAGACAACACATAGACAAAGAATTCAAGATAAAACATGCAATAGTCAGAATAGTGATTGAAGTTCACAATGCAGGAACTAAAAACAAATCAAGAACAGGAGTATTAAAATATTAAAAAATAGAGGTGGGTAGAAAAAAGTGTTTCAAATGGCACAGCATGAGCAGTATTTTATCAACTGTATAACTATGAGAAGATTCTACCCCTTCCATAAATTTGGGGTACAAAGAGGCATTGTGTTTGGAGGTACATTTCCTAGTCCTATCAAAAAGCACAATCTGCAGCATGTTTCAGTGCTGTTTTTAAGAATGTTAAAGGGACACTGCGTATCAATTATGTGAACTTCTCGCTAATCCATACATCACCTAAAATATGTACACTAGTTAACTTCAGGGGTAGATACCTTTGATCCAGGAATCATCCATACAGTGGGATTTGGGACTATAATGTACTAATGTAGAGACAGGGAAAAGAAAATTTCAGACTAGATTTTTTTTGTACTCATGTGAAATGAATACAGTACTCGCCTTTTCAAAACAACCACATCATATTTTTAAAAATATAATAAAGCTTGTATATCATTCCATAATGACAAAAACCATGACAGTGTAAATGATCATTGGATATTTGTAGACATGTCTATAGTTCTTTATCAAAAAATAATCTCCTGTACCTGTCACAAAGGAGATGCACATCATTTGGAAGAACCATGGTTATTGTCTGCTGGCAGTTTGTTGAATAGCTTTAAACAAATAATTTGTTCTTGATCTGAACATCCTCTGTCTCCTTTTAAAGTTCTTGTGTCACATTTTGCTTCATGTGTACAAAATACTTTCTTTATCATATACCTATTAATGCATGTGAAATGTTTTCAGAGTTTGACAACAAACATAGCAGCTCACCATTGAGATAAGACTATCATGTTCTTTTAATCTATGACATGTGTGGAGAACAGCCCAGACACAGACAGGTAGACATGATTTTATCACCCAGCACACGCAACCCAGTGCCGAAGCACCAATCACCCTCAAGTCCAGGCCCTCAACACAATGCCTTTCTCTCTCTTCAGGCCGCCTCCACTCCTCTCCACCAAGACTTCGTCCTCTTCCACCCAACTCCAGCCATCGAATGGAGGGAGGCGGCCTCTTTTATAGTCATTCAGATATGCTCCAGGTGCCGGCTGCACATCCAGAAGCACTCCGGGTGTCCCCGATCCTTTTCCCCCCAGCACTTCTGGGTGTGGCAGAAGTGCTGAGGTCCAGGGCTCCAAAGGCATTGGGGCTCCCCTGGCAGTGACCACTGGCCTCTACAGGGCTGAGCTTCAAAGCTCTGTACCCATGGTCCCCATAGCCACCAGGGCAGTCGCCCCCACGTGGTCTGAGGGAGGCGTAAGCCCTCCTCTCGTCCTCCTGGGTGTCCTGGCCGGGTACCACCCCCAGCCACCTGTGACACATGCATTATTTCATCTGCAATTAAAGCCATGGGTCTGTCACCCAACAAAATATTTGAAAACATCTTCTTTTTAGCTTCCAAACTCTACCATGTCTTACTTATTCTCATGTGATGTTATACAACTAACATATTAAACTAAGGATGTACTCACACAGGCAATTTGTTCCTTGTACGTTTGTCCGTATGTAATGCCACAAAGTCTAGTTCGTTTGACTAGTGTGATCACTCCATGCCAGGCCAAGCTTAACATACCTGGGCATACTTGGAAGAGGTGGAACCGAGCATGGTTCAGTAGCATCTGGGAAAAGTGTGATCACTAAATGTGCCCGAGCACGGAACGCAGTCATGACATCAATGATGCGACAAATCATTTTCAATATCTTTTGAGTTAAAAACAGGTTTTTATTCTAGGCTTACACATGAATGTAAATTGTTGTTGGCAAGAAAAGCTGCAAATTCCTCCCTTAACATCATCTATCACCGTAAAAATCTTCTCACACGTGCAACACAATTAATAGCTAAATTCTGAGCTGTACACTCAATAAATCTGTAAGAGAACAGAGCGATATCCCACCCTACATGACTGCAAAACAACCACAGAATAAGTAAAATCATTTTGACATGCGTGCTGTCACTCTGTGTTCGGATCTTGTTTTGACTTTACACAGAGTCGCATGTTCATGACGAAGCATGCCTGGGCCCAGAACATTAATCACAGTGTGAGTGCAGGCCAGTGGGGGAGTAGGGAAGGGGGGACAGTCGTGCTTGGGCACGGTACGGAACAAATGTGTCTAGTGTGAGTACACCCTTAGAATTGAGTCAAGATGCGTATTTTATGTCTTTGTTTGGTTACCTTGGAAATACTAACACATTTTGTCTTAGTCAAATTTAACATTTTTTTACTGTGTTTGTTTTGATCTATAAAAAGAATTCAATAATCAGTTTGGTTTCTACTTTATGCCTGACATCTGACCTTTACTGGAGAAACACCTCAATGATAGCATGTTAAAATTTCCTGCTTGAGACAACATAGCAGTATACATGCAGCAATTATGAGATCAAAATTCCACTTATTTATACAGATTGGATGGGGTAATGGTCTCAGTTCCACACCAGATGACAAACTGAGAAGACAATGTAAATGGGTGTCTGTGATATACTGGGATATTTTCAATTATTCTGAGTGCTTGTACAGTTGCTGGGTACTGTGCAAATGGCAGAGTTCTTCTGTATTTCTAGACAGGGAAAGTCATGTACAAACTGCCGTATTTTGTGAAGAGTATTTATTTATAATTGTAATTTTACATCACACATCAGGAAGTATGATTATTTACTAGCACAATGAGTTCAGCCTTGAGTAGGCATTCTTCCTCAAAATGGTTCTGGCAAGAGGTGCACCTGTATTACCACACTGAACTGCTTTAAGAGAGATGGGTCTGCTATCAGGCAATGCACTCTAGAAAACTGAGTAACTCACATTGAGTCCGTACAGCAACACTTGTTGATTATCTGCTCTGTCTTGTTTTGCATCTGATCACTGAGTCCCTGTTGGTATTATCATCTTGCAAAATACAGCAATACAGATTTATACATTGCATAAGATGTGAGCCTCATTAGTTATACACTGATCTGGTAATACATTATCAAAGCGGATGCAACAGACATTCAATTAAGAATCAAATGACTCTCAGTTTTGAATGGGCAACCTGTAATAACAGGTAATGATCCTTCAAACAACATTCACAACCTGACTTGACCAAACTGTATAAATTTTCTGTTTTTTAAATTTATTACTTACATTTTTGCCTTTCAATTATTGCATAACATTTGGGACCTTTTTGGTGTGGGTTGCATTCTTCTTAATTCTTTTGTTCTTTTTATTAAAACCAAATAAATTATTTCCCTTATAAACATTTTATATAAGACTTATATGTTCTCTGAAGCATGAGGTTTATTGGTTTATCTCCCTTGAGGAGCATTTTTGTGTATTTGTTTTTATATTTTGGAACACTTAAAGAAGTATTTTGAACTTTTGAAACCAGGCTTCCTTCGGGGTCTATGTAGGCCCAAGCCTGCACGTAGAATGTGGGGCAAGGCTGACTAAGGTGAGGCCAGTCTCGAGACAGGCAATTGAATATTTGGGCCTGACCTGTGGCTCTTTAAGAGGCCTTACTCAAATCATAACACAATTCGAGACATATGTACCAAAATCACTCATCTTGGTTTATTGTTGAGTGTAGAATGTAAATGCATTATCTTTCATTTTAATAGTTTTATGTAATAATACATTTTCTAATAATCATTATGTCCTTATCATTTCCTAAAATTGCAACATTCAAACCTCAGGTGACAAACAAAATGCAATAGGTTTTATTTTGTTATTAGTTATTACACCAAAAATAAGCTAACATGCAGATGCTATTGTGAAAAAATGACATTTCTTGCTCATTAGATTGTGATGCTCATCACCTTGGCCCATTAACTTAAAAACTGAATATTCAAGATAAATTCAGTAAGTCATACATACCTAAAGGAAATAATTAGCAAAATTGTCTTAAAAAGCACCAGACAAAGGTAAACTCAAAATCACAACAAATCATAAAATGCACAAAAACAAAAGTAGTTAAAATTCCAATGTGCAAAATAACAATATAAGGTGCACACAATATATGCATTTATAAAACAACAATTCCATCCTGTATCCCCTTTGTATTTCCCACATCCTCTCATGTCATGTGACTTCCATATAGTTAGTGTAGCATTAAGGGTAGTCTGCAGTTGAGACCCAGTCAATATATAGCGCTAGCCCTCAGTCGATGGCAAGCTCAACTTAAGTCTAAGTCATATTATGTGACTTTTCCAGCGATTTTCAGTCATAGCTTAAATTTATATAATCATCGCTAGTCAGAGGCAGTGGGCGGTGTGATCCCTTGAAGAAGATTATCTAATGTGTCATAGCCAACAACTGAAACTAAGCAGTCTGCAACTCACTCTGATAAAATCAAATAGGTTTCATTTTTTCTTTAGCCATAGCAGTGAGCTCTGTGATAGCTGACAACCAATGAATGCTCATCTGGAAGTATCATGCATAGAATGCAGCGTCGAGGAATGAATAACATGTTTGTTTTGAACCTCACAAATAGAAGAGAAGTTTGTCTGTCTTATGTCTTGTGTTTTATTTGCTGAAACAGAATGTAAAAAAGGGCAGACACTGCAGCTGAACACACCACAGCTATTAACCCTTACGCATAACGCCATCTCCATCAGGCAGCATGGTGAGCTGTGGACCTCAGAAACAGAAGAGATACTTGCCTGTCTGATGTCTTCTGTTCTCCATACCATACAAGAATGGCAAAAAAAAATAAAGGGCAGAGGTTAATACTGAAGTCACTGCAGCTGTTAACCCTTCATACAGAAACTGGGTCTTGCAGTACACTATTGGCTGTCAGAAAATGGGGCATGCATGACTGCATAGGAAGATCAGTGCAGGGTCAGTAAATGTGACATGAGTTGTGATTTTTCAGTCATGTAATTTGACATTGTACATCGACAGGATCAGGGCCTGCGGTTGTTAAATTTCACATTCCACAAGTCAAAAATTCATGTCAGCTTTAAAATTAATAGGTTGCTACCATATTAGCAAATGTTTTTAGAACCCATAGCAACAGTGAAACAGTAGGTTTGGTAGGGCATTGTCTGATCTTAATGTAGTGCTAGGTTATGTTATCACCAGAATGGAAAAATGGGATCAGTCAAAAGGGAACAAGAGATAAATCTGATCACAAGATGAGTAGTGTCTTGTTGTTGGGGGATAAGTCATGAGGGTTGTCAAAAACCAAGTGAGGTCAAAACCAGTGAAATACACAAAAGACAACTGTCAAAGTTCAAAATCAGAAGCAAAAATTACAGTCAAAGTATAGTCTGAATATCCATTCTCTAGTAAGGAATTCAAGCTGATGATTAAGTATTTTTGTTTGATTCCAATGACTGTACACTAGTAATACTGTGCTGATACCTTTTACAACATTTGCACACTTAAGTCACAAGTGTGTCAGCTATCAAAGACTAGCAGTAAGCAACAATATGGTGTCCTCCATGAAATAATAAGGAAAATAAAAATACCTCTGATAAAAAGTACAGAAAATGGCACAGATGGACATTATTAAAGTAACAATAAATATAAACTCTACAGGGAAATAGTATAATGGAAAAAACTGTAAAATATGTGACATTTTATTGTAGATCGCCCAACATAAATAAACAATATCATTCCAGCCAGTAGAAAGATGCTTTAAATTTAAATTTCATGATGCCACATTTGTTTAGTCCTTTGAAACTAGAAATTGATAGATCTTTATCTCATACATGGTCTTGCATTTAGTGTACATGATAAGATAGCAATTGTACTTCTTATGCAAACTAAAAAAATTAAATATTTGCCAGCCAATCCTAGTTCAATTTTACAAAGCCATAATTGAAAATGTAATCACATTCTCTATTGTTCTCTCCAAAAATAAATTACAACGTGATGTGAGGTCTTCTGAGAAAATAATTGGCTGAACCCTTCCACTAACAGACACCTCAATAGTTTCTTTCCCAGAGCAATAGCCCTCGCAAACCAGTAACACACCCGGACATCTTTGTATTTTCATGCATTCTGTCACATACTGTACAAATGTGTGGTTGTGTGTCTGTGTGTATATGTACAGTATATCTACATGTATGTGTGTGCATGTGCATACACACTCACACTTCATCATCATCATTTGCACATCTCCTTATTAAGTGTACTATTCTGCAAACTTGTATGAATTTTTTATTTTTAACTTATGCTATTTGTATTATTTGTATGTGATGTTTTATTTTGTTATAAGCTGCTCCAAATCTACCAAGTCAAATTCCTGTACATTAAGTACTAGCAAATAAATGTGATTCTGATTCAGAAGACATTTTATTACACAGTATATTTTGCATTTATTTTTGGTCTTATCTTTTCATAGAAAATAAATTTGTTCATTAGTCCAAAAAGATCATCACCTTATTATTTAGTTAGCCCACTTAACAATGTGTTTCTTGAAACTGGATATGTCTTTCCCAGACAGTTGTTCTTAAACACCCCTTCACCATTTCTGCTTGATGGATTTGAGAGAATGCTTTTGGTCTTTTTAGATCAAGAATCTACATAGCTTTGAAGTTTGTAGGCTACCTTTTAAAAGTCTTAACTTGTTTTTGCAGAAAGTCAGAAATGAATAAGTTTTCATAATTGTTGTTTTGTCTGTCTTCTGTGCAACATTGCTAATGAGTTGTTGGCCTAATACTTTTGTCACTTTTTTACAAAATGGTACCAATAATTACAATAGATACAACATGTGTTTGCTGTGTATACATTTTTTAATTCATTTACTTAGTTTCTGTACTATATGTTGTTTCATTGATATAGTTTTTCTTATTGTTACCAAGGTTACAATGTTTTGTGTTGTGTCATGACAGTGACATTTTTATTACCATTTTATTATTGTTGCTGTCATTTTCTGTTGTTTACTCCTGGCAAGAGTCATATTGTTGATAGCAAGAGCCTCCATAGCCAGTCGCTGGTTCAACATCAGTATTTTCCAAGATGTCACTGTGCAAAGCCTATTTAAGATGGAGGCACACATTACCTGGAGTCCACGCTTTGGATTTCAAAAGAAATAAATGAAACAACTATCTTTAGAAAAAACATTTGTAATTTTGTTAGGTCCTCTTGGTATATATTTTTCAGCTATTTTGAAAATTAGATTTTAGATAATTTATTGCTTAAGTTATTTGGAATCTGTTTTCTACTGACAATCACCTTAAAGTGTCATTACCTCTTGGTCCTTAATTTTTCTGCCTGAACATGCCATTTTCCACATTGGCCACAACACTTTTCAAATTAAAAAACCATAGTTTACAATGCTGCCATATACTTGAGAAACTATGCAGAACGATCCAATAGCATTTTAACCCATCTTTTGTCATTTCTCCAAACACCTGTAATTGTCTTACTTTACAATTTACTTAAAAATGACAATTTGACAAGCAACTAGTCAAATTCACACTCTCCTTGCTTTCTAGATCCAGTCATTGGCTGAAGGCTAGGCAGCAGATACAAGCTCCAACAGCTGACAAAAAAACACAATGTCCAATGGAACTCCTCAAATGTACACAGACAGACAGACAGACAGACAGACAGACAGATAGATAGATAGATAGATAGATAGAGATAGATAGATAGATAGATAGATAGATAGATAGATAGATGTGCTTTGTCCAGCAAAAATAGGGCATTAACAGAATTCTTCTTTAGTTTTTGAACAAACTTTATTCATATAGACTTACATTGAAAGCACTTAGCCCTGAGCTATGTTTGTACCTCTTTTGTACATTCAAGACATTAGGGCAAAGTACAACCAAAAGTAACAATAGGGTGTGAGCCCTTAGTGTTTTGACTAAATGTCCTGCATAGAAACAAGACACAAAATATCTTACAATGGCATGAAAGTATCCTGAGGGCTTGACGTATGTGACTTTTTGCTGTGTGTCGCTCCAAAGGTCGGCTCAGCTTCGAGCATCAGATCAAAAGGACAATCTGAGGAAGCGGATGCTGCCTTCTCATCCAAGGAGACAGAAACAAGTATTAACTCTGAGCCAAAAATAGATTTGAATTGTTACTGACGGGAACTCTGTGTGTAAAATGGAAAGAAGCAGCCCTTGGTAATTTGGGTACTACTCATGGCCTGCATGAGGGATAGCCATTTTAAAGGTTGCAGGTTTAATTAATACTGAATTGATGTTAATCTTTTTAGATCAGGTCTAATAATTAACTGTAACAGAATCCCCATACACTACCATTCAGATTGTGTAGCTAATAAGTGCCATACCTTAAAGAAAACATAAATAGCTTGTTTATAATTTCACAAGTAATCATCAAGGGATACCTAATGGCAGAGAAAATACAACATAAAACAGCACACACTATTGTTTTGCCGATCTTTTCACCCACATCTTTATGTATGAAGCTGAATTACTTATCTATGCCTCTTTTTTTCCTTCATAAGCTAGTCGCCTTTCCTCCACCTTTAAACACTAACCTCAAACACTGATCTCAAGTGAGTACGCTGCAGCATTTCTTTACTCAAGCCAGTTTTGCTCTTCCTCAATTCCACTAAAAATATATTTTCTCTCCAGAGATTTCTTTTGGCTCCATATGGAAACATACATTCATGGGTAAGGCAACCATCATGTTATCCAGAGAGGCCAAGATGTGCAGTAGTATTTAAGAAACCACTCAGACTTTACTGAGACAAGCAGTGTGATGCAGTGGTTAAGGCTTTAGACTTTAAACGGCGAGGTTATGGGTTTATATCCTGTTGCTGATATTTTGTGACGATGAGTAAGTCATGTCCTCCATTTGGAAAAAAAACAAAACAAAAGAAATGTAACCAGTTGTATCTCAAATATTGTAAGTCACCCAAATAAGTATAACAATTAGTTTATCAAGACTGGGAGCATGAGATGTGAGATTTTTGAGTTGCTAAATTTCCACCTTGGGACAAATAAAATGCTATCTATCTAATTACTCATCTAAATATAATCCCACAGTGCATGAAAGACTTACATACCAGAAATCACAGGCGTTTAATGTAACCTCTAGAATATTTGTTAGAAAACTGAGTCTCACTAGATTATTGGGCTCTCATTGTGTCAAAGGAGTTCTGACATCATTAAAGAGTGGTGTCATCCCATCCATAACTATTTTATGTATTACTAACAAAGTCAATGTTGAGACAATGTTAAAGAAAGTTCCAGAGAAAATTCATTATTCTTCCAATCAGTAATTTCTATCCAGCTTGTCCAGGTCAGCATTTGGTGAAAGACAGGAGCCAACTCTGGACCATGCATCTGCTCATCTCAGAATGTCTAACCAGTTCAACTATATTTTGTACAGCACCTTTCTTGGTGAAACAACCTTTAAAGCAAATTGCTTCAACACAACATAAATTTAGGAAAATAATAATTGCTAACATAGGGTCACAGGTATGCTGAATGGCTTTTGGGCCATGAAGTGACTGAATTTAAAATAGGACTTTTTCATTCTCTTTCTTACTACTATCAGTTTGCCAAATATTTCTATGCATCATTGTCAAAATGGATTTCAGATCTTCATGTTGCTCTACCTGTAAATTCCATTCTATCAAAATATGGAGAAAGCTCAATGGACAGGATATATCAAATAAATTAACCTTCATATATTTTAAAGTTTAGTTTACATTATCACAAAAAGAAATGCTATGAAACTTTTCCTTACCTGTTCCTCCAACTCAGCAAATTGTTCAACACATAATTCATCAGTGCTACGTCCGCAGATGTCTGACTCGCACTGACTCCTAGGTGCCTGCTCCACTAAAATTTGTGAATCCTGCAAATCAGCTTCCACTTTGGTTACAGATAAAGGATCACACCTATTTAAGGCTGCTGAAAGTCTTCAGGAATTGCATCCATTTTGAATACTGACAGAGAGGACCTGGCGATGCTTGATGGCTCAGACCTGACTTCACAGTCCTAGTAAGGCCTCCTGTTATTGAAGAAACTGGTTCAGATATACCACTCTCCAAATTAGAGAAATGCAAATTAAGGCTGGCAGTAGCTGCTGCAGGACGTGGATCTGGGGGTCCCCAAAGGGACTGTCCTGCTGGTGAGAAAGAGTGAGAAGGGTTTCCCTCCATTTTCTAGCTGTTTGTGCTATGTTACTAAAACTTAAATAGTCCTCCAAAGTGGCCACCTTTACTCTCCGTCCCGTGAATCTCTTTGTGAGGAACAGGCTTCTGCTGCACAGTCAAGCTCCGCAGAAGGGCAGTCTGAGTCTATAGTCCTGTTCAGTGTTTCCCAAAATCAAAATCAAACTTTGGCTCTGAAAACTTAGAATTTACTCGCCCAATGAATGAAAACTTCGAAAGTAGCTCCAGACATCTGCTCCTTTTTGTACGCTTTGCTGCCTGGGACATTGCTTCTGGGATGCTCTTCATTTTCGGTAGCTTCCTGCCAAATAAACTTCTCCAGGGCATGGACACCATTTTGCTCTTGAGTAGATGTCCTGAAGCCAGTCATCATTACCAGTTTCTTTAAAGTCAGACAAGTCCACAGCTTCAAATGAAGTATCAAAGTCATTTATGTGGCCACTGTAGGAATGGCGTAAAATGTTTGTTTTACTCAAAACCCTGTCCACTGAGCCGCCCCTCTGCCTCAGTGCTCCTTCTTCAGTATCCTTCAGAGCTTCATTAATTGAGCCGCCTGAAGATTGTTTCTCTGAGTCGAAAACACTGAAGAAGACTTCAATTTCCTGCTAGCGACTTTGTCCACAAAAAGATATTTTAGGAACTGAAGATTCCCCAGAAGAATC
The DNA here is from genome assembly GCF_016835505.1 of Polypterus senegalus. Lineage (NCBI taxonomy): Eukaryota > Metazoa > Chordata > Cladistia > Polypteriformes > Polypteridae > Polypterus > Polypterus senegalus. The sequence goes on along the minus strand of NW_024386157.1, from coordinate 3,085 downwards.
ATAGAATGTGGCCTCCTCTCAAAGGCTGCTGATGTTTTTCTCCCGTTCAGAATCCTCCAAATGCCTGTGTTTTTGCTCCTCTTTGAAAGTGCTCAGTTTCCCCGAAGCTCTGGACCTCCAGCAGAGGAGCAATACAGTTCAGCCTCACAAACCTTCATTGTGCCAGTAGATGTCTCTGTCTCTGCAGAGGCATTAAAACTTTGTTGATGAACCCATTTTGGGTTTGGGCTTGCAGCACCAGGATTTCCATCCATCATGCCATTATCAACAGTGCCTCCTGAAAAATAGGAGGATCTTTTTTCTTCAGACACCTATAATCCAAAATGCAAATATTAGAAAACATTCAGATAAAGAGGGAAAAGTTCACATGAATGAAATTGTAGTTCAAAGTAGTCAGCTCTTGTCCCTGCCACATAGACATATTAACATTCTTTTGTCCAAACCTGACCTCAGTTCCTCTGCAGAAATGATTAATCGATTGTCATATCTTTAGATTCACCAGCTTCTACTTTAGATTGTCCTGACATCTAAAAAGTACTTTGGGAAACAGAGCATTGTCATTTACAGTATCTTACTCTTCGCTTAATTTTTTTCACCTCAGTATTATGGTTCTTCTAATGGAAGTCTAACTTAATTTAAATTTTAAAAAGGGTCATATTGAAGATTATAATAGACCCATTTTTTCCATTTTATGATCAGTGTACTTTTTACTATGGGGTTTCCTCGCAAACAGCCTGACCTCACCTGATCTTTATTATGGTCCCCCATAATATGTATTTTCCGGCAAAACTTTACTTAAGAGTGCCCAGCCTTGAATCCAAAATACCACATGCTCAACTGAAAGAATCTAACCCACCTCTTTAAGTCAGTGGGTAACTGGTGTGTAACCCCTCACCTAAAGGATTATTGGGAACACCATAGTAATATGGTGTTTGACCGCCGCCTTTCAGAACTGCCTTAATTCTACGGGGGCATTGATTCAACAAGGTGCTGAAAGCATTCTTTAGAAATGTTGGCCCATATTGATAGGATAGCATCTTGCAGTTGATGGAGATTTGTGGATGCCATCCAGGGCACGAAGCCCCCCGTTTCCACCACATCCCAAAGATGCTCTATTGGGTTGAGATCTGGACTGGGGCCATTTTAGTACAGTGAACTCATTGTCATGTTCAAAAAAACCAATTTGAAATGATTCGAGCTTTGGACATGGTGCATTACCCTTTGCTGGAAGTAGCCATCAGAGGATGGGTACATGGTGGTCATGAAGGGATGGGAATAGTCAGAATAATGCACAGGTGCCCGGGCATTTAAACCATGCCCAATTGGCACTAAGGGGCCTAAAGTGTGCCAAGAAAACATCCCCACACCATTACACCACCACCACCAGCCTGCACAGTGGTAACAAGGCATGATGGATCCATGTTCTCATTCTGTTTACGCCAAATTCTGACTCTACCATTTGAATGTCTCAACAGAAATCGACCATCAGACCAGGCAACATTTTTCCAGTCTTCAACTGTCCAATTTTGTGAGCTCGTGCAAATTGTAGCCTCTTTTTCCTATTCAGTGGGAGATGAGTGGTACCCGGTGAGGTCTTCTGCTGTCGAACCCATCTGCCCTCAGGTTGTTGTTGGCTTCACAAATGCTTTGCTGCTACCCGGTTGTAATGAGTGGTTTTTTCCCAGTCAAAGTTGCCTTCTATCAGCTTGAATCAGTCGGCCCATTCTCCTCTGACCTCTAGTATCAACAAGGCATTTTCCTCACAGGACTGCCCAAGATACTGATGTTTTTCCCTTTTCACACCATTCTTTGTAAACCCTAGAAATGGTTGTGTGTGAAAATCCCAGTAACTGAGCAGATTGTGAAATACTCAGACCGCCCGCCTGGCACCAAACAACCATGCCATGCTCAAAATTGCTTAAATCAACTTTCTTTCCCATTCTGACATTCATTTGGAGTTCAGGAGATTGTCTTAACCAGGACCACCCCTAAATGCATTGAAGCAACTGCCATGTGATTGGTTGATTAGATAATTGCATTAATGAGAAATTGAACAGGTTTTCCCTTTTAATAATCCTTTAGGTGAGTGTATACTGTTTGAAATTGGGAAAAAAATCAAATCCTCACTTAGATGATCTGTTCAAAACTTTTTAAAACCTGGCAGGACGTAATCAATAACATTTGAATAAGCATTTGTATTTGGGTAAAAGACTCTATTTCTCTCTTTACTACTCTAATAGTTTTGTTTTTGGTTGTTGGCCTTTCCTCTTCTCATGGGTAGAGGATGATTTGATTATTGATTTTAGTTTTGTTAAGTTTGACTTGATTGTATGGAATGTTATATACTTTTAATAAATTCAATAAAAATACCCCATTCCAAGTCACTACAGTAATGCAAATGCTAAACTTTTCTTTTTTATCCTTCTTGGGTTTCTAAAAAAAGAAGTCTCTATATAAACCCTCAGATTCCAAAACCCAAAAAGGCAGTCGATTGTAAATGAATTTGTCAAGACACCTTTGGGTTTTAAATTGCACTGTCCAGATAGTCAGAATGTATCCAAAAGGTTACTACTAACAAAATAAATTAAAGAGTGATGTTCAGCAGCAGCACCAGATGAGAGCATCTGTTTCAACCGTATGTTCAGAGGTCAAAGCTGCAGCACTTCTCTGTCTACCTCTTTCTCTTGAACTCTCACTTACTCTTTTCTCATCTTAGCAGATGTGTTCAGAGATCAGCAATGATATGATAACAGACCCTGAAGCGAAGTTGAATAATTACCAGGATTCCTAGGATTCATAGAACCCCGTGAGTCTCTAAGAGCCTCCGGCTCAAAAGGCTATCAGTGAATAAACGGTTTTTCCTTTTGTGTGCAGCTGTGTCCAAACATCACAAGTATTTCAAAATGTATGGCCAGTGGAATCCTGATCACCAGAAGTTGATTTTATCACTTGAGACCAGGAACAGTTTGTGTCTTGTATGAGAATCCTAGTAAACACATCCTGAAAAATGTTGGGACACAAAGATGCAAGCTGAGACCAGTAAGAGAGAAAGTACAGCTTGCATTTTGACAAAGATGCAAGTTCT
>NW_024386156.1:0-7036 GCF_016835505.1 Polypterus senegalus | reverse complement strand
CAACGGTTATGTTTCTATGTTATTACCAAAAATGTTGCATCACAAACATTTGTAGTAATAAAATACATTACATTCTCTCCAATAGATGGACATCACTAATATTAACACTTCTTTATGAATCCATATCTTATGAAATATAACAGAGTTATTGTCATGGAAAAACTTTCCTCTGTCTTCAAAGAGGGCAGTCACGGAGCCCAGATGAGAATCTAGAACAGAGTTATGCACATTCTATAGAGTGAGCAATCAATTAAGCAATACATCATCTTTTATACTTTTCTATTACCATTACCTCATCTAATACATCCGTCATCTGACTTGTAATATGCGAACTTTATCACCTTCTCCAATCAATACGTATATTCTGACTCATGTTGATTCTTGCATTATTCTGAGTGCTGCTTCCTTAGCACTGATGCTTTCAGATCGTTCTATTGATCTTAGCATCACTTCCAAGGAGTGACTTTCCCATTAGTTTATCCTTGCTTTCATAGGGGTGTTTGTTACTCATTTCCACATTCTAACCTTGGAAAATCAATTAATGTCTTCTCTAAGAGTGTAACAAGTGACCTCATGTGATTAACCTTTATGCTACATTTAGTTAACTGTTAAGTTACAATCAGTCCTTTTTTAATAATGTTTAATAATTAATTCTGTTTTAGCGATATATATATATATATATACACTAGCAAAATACCAGCTTGCAGCGGAAAAGTAGTGTGTAAAGAAGTAACACACTAAGGAAACATTTTGAAAATAACATAACATGATTGTCAATGTAATTGTTTTGTCACTGTTATGAGTGTTGCTGGCATATATATATATATATATATATATCTCCTCCTTGAACCGTCACCTTATAGTGGTGGAGGGTTTGCAGTGTCCCAATGATCCTAGGAGCTATGTTGTCGGGGCTTTTGATGCCCTGGTAGGGCCACTCAAGGCAAACTGGTCATAGGTGAGGGATGAGACAAAGAGCGGTTCAATAAACCTCTAATGAAGAATAAAAACCTTGGACGACGTTTTCCCTGCCCGGGCGCTGGTCACAGCCCCCTCTGGAGACGGCCTGGAGGTGGGGCTCGCGATGGCGCTGGTGGCGGCCTGCACCCATGAGGCTTGGCGGCACAGCCGAAGAGGTATGCGTGGGTCCTCCTCCCCATGGGCTCACCACCTATGGGAGGGCCAAGGAGGTCGGGTGCAGTGTGAGTTGGGTGGTGGCGAAGATGGGGACCTTGGCGGTCTGATCCTCGGCTACAGAAACTGGCTCTTGGGCGTGGAATGTCACCTCTCTGAAGGGGAAGGGCCTGAGCTAGTCGGCAGGTCGAGAGGTTCCGGCTAGATATAGTCGGACTACCTTGATGCACAGCTTGGACTCTGGAACCAATCTTCTTGAGAGGGGCTGGACTTCTACCACTCTGGAGTTGCCCCAGTGAGAGGCCCGAGCAGGTGTGGGCATACTTATTGCCCCGACTGGAGCCTGTGCATGGGGTTTACCCGAGACGAGGGTGGCCTCCCTCCGACTTCGGGTGGGAGAAGGGTCCTGACTGTTGTTTGTCGCGTGATCGCGAACAGCAGTTTGGAGTATCCACCCTTTGAGTCTCTGGAGGGTTGCTAGAGGGCATACCTTCTGGGATTCCCTGTTTTGCTGGGAGACTTCAATGCTCACGTGGGATGACAGTGAGACCTGGAAGGGCGTGATTGGGAGGAATGGCCTCCGATCTGAACCAGCGTGTTTTGTTATTGGACTTCTGTGCTCGTCATGGATTGTCCATACTTGCAACACCATGTTCAAGCATAAGGCTGTTCATATGTGCATTGGACCAGGACACCCTAGGCCTCAGGTCGATGATCGACTTTGTGGTCATGTCGTCAGACTTGCGGCCTATGTCTTGGACATTTCGGGTGCAGAGAGGGCGGAGCTGTCAACTGATCACCACCTGGTGGTGAGTTGGCTTCGATGATGGGGGAAGATGCCAGTCAGACCTGGTAGGCCCAAACGTGTTGTGAGGGTCTGCTGGGAATGGCTGGCAGAGTCCCTGTCAGAGCTTCAACTCCACCTCAGCAGAACTTCAACCACGCTCGAGGAGGTTGGGGACATTGAGTCGAATAGGCCTGTTCGTGCCTCTATTGTTGAGGCGGCTGACGGCTGTGCCAAGGTGGTGGTGCTGTCGTGGCGGCAATCCCGAACCCGTTGGGGACACGCGTGAGGGATCCGTCAAGCTGAAGAAGGAGTCCTATAGGGACCTATTTGTCCTGTGGGTCTCTGGAGGCAGCTGATAGGTACGCAGGCTAAGCGAATCGGCTTTGGTTGTTGCTGAGGCAAAACCGGGCATGGGAGGAGTTTGGAGAGGCCATGGAGAACGCGACTTTCGGACGCTTCGAGGAGATTCTGGTCCATCGTCCGGCGTCTCAGGAGGAAGCAGTGCAGTGTCAACACCATATATGGTGGGGATGGTCGCTGCTGACCTACCGGCGTTGTTGGTTGGTGGGAGAGTACTTTGAAGACCTCCTCAATCCCACTAACATGCCTTCCAATGAGGAAGCAGAGCCTGGGGACTCTGAGGTGGGCTCTCCATCTCTGGGACTGAAGTCACCGAGGTGGTCAAAAACTCCTTGATGGCAGAGCCCGGGGTGGATGAACGCCTGAGTTCCTTAAGAGCTCTGGATGTTGCTAGGACTGTCTTGGTTGACACGCCTCTGCAACATCGCATGACATCAGGGACAGTGCCTCTGGATTGGCAGACGGGAGGTGGTCCCCTCTTTAAAGGGGGACCAGAGGGTGTGTTCCAACTATAGAGGGATCACACTCCTCAGCCTCCCTGGAAAAGCTCTAGGGGTTCTGGAGAGAGGGTCGTCGGACACCATGTGTTTTGTGGACTTGGAAAGGTATCTGACCAGTGTCCCCGGGGGATTTCTTGGGGGTGCTCGGGAGTATGGGGTGCGGACCCCTGATAAGAGCTGCTTGGTCTCTGTACAACCAGTGTCAGAGCCTGGTCGCATTGCCAGCAGTATCGAGCCCGTTTCCAGTGAGAGTTGGACTCGCCAGGGCTGCCCTTTGTCACCGATTCTGTTCATAACTTTTATGGACAGAATTTCTAAGCGCAGCCAGGTGTTGAAGGGGTCCGTTGTGGACTCAGGATTGGTCACTGCTTTTGCAGATGATGTTGTCCTGTTTGCATCATCAGGCGTGATCTTCAGCTCTCTCTGGATCGGTTCGCAGCTGAGTGTGAAGCGGCTGGGATGAGAATCAGCACCTCAAATCCGAGACATGGTCCTCAGCGGAAAAGGGTGGAGTGCCCTCTCAGGGTTGGGGAGAGATCCGCCCCAAGTAGTGGAGTTCAGATCTCGGCTTGTTCACAGTGAGGGAAGAATGGAGCGTGAGATTGACAGATGGATCGGCGGCATCCGCAGTGATGCGGGCTCTGCATTGGTCTGTCGTGATGAAAAAGGAGCTGAGCCGTGAAGGCAAAGCTCTCAATTTAGTCGATCACGCTCCTACCTCACTATGGTCATGAGCTATGGGTAGTGACCGAAAGAGCGAGATCGCGAATACAAGCGTGAAATGAGTTTCTCCGAAGGGTGTCTGGGCTTTCCCTTAAAGATAGGGTGAGAAGCTAGTCATCCAGGAGGCTCAAGTAGAGCCGCTGCTCCTCTGCATCGAGAGGAGTCAGATGAGGTGGTTTGGGCATCTAATCAGGATGCCTCCTGGACCGCCTCCCTGGTGAGGTGTTCCGGCACGTCCAGCGGAGGAGGCCCGGGGAAGACAGGACAGCTGGAGGGACTATGTCTCCGGCTGGCCTGGGAACGCCTGGGATTCTCCGAAGAGCTGGAAGAAGTGGCGGGGAGAGGAAGTCTGGGCCTCTCTGCTTAGCTGCTAACCCAGCGACCCGACCTCGGATAAGCGGAAGAGGATGGATGGATGGATATATACATATATATATATATATATATATATATATATATATATATATATATATATATACAGTGGTGTGAAAACTATTTGACCCTTCCTGATTTCTTATTCTTTGCATGTTTGTCAACAAAATGTTTCTGATCATCAAACACATTTAACCATTAGTCAAATATAACACAAGTAAACACAAAATGCAGTTTTAAATGATGGTTTTATTATTTAGGGATAAAAAATCCAAACCTACATGGCCCTATGTGAAAAAGTAATTGCCCTTGTTAAAAATAACCTAACTGTGGTGAATCACACCTGAGTTCAATTTCGAGCCACCCACAGGCCTGATTACTGCCACACCTGTTTCAATCAAGAAATCACTTAAATAGGAGCTGCCTGACACAGAGAAGTAGACCAAAAGCACCTCAAAAGCTAGACATCATGCCAAGATCCAAAGAAATTCAGGAACAGATGAGAACAGAAGTAATTGCGATCTATCAGTCTGGTAAAGGGTATAAAGCCATTTCTAAAGATTTGGGACCAGCGAACCAGTGAGAGCCATTATCTAAAATGCAAAAACATGGAACAGTGGTGAACCTTCCCAGGAGTGGCCGACCAAAATTATCCCAAGAGCGAGAGCGACTCATCCGAGAGGTCACAAAGACCCCAGGACAAGCGTCTAAAGAACTGCAGGCCTCACTTGCCTCAATTAGGTCAGTGTTCATGACTCCACCATAAGAAAGAGACTGGGCAAAAACGGCCTGCATGGCAGATTTCCAAGACGCAAACCACTGTTAAGCAAAAAGAACATTAGGGCTCGTCTCAATTTTGCTAGAAACATCTCAATGATTGCCAAGACTTTTGGAAAAAATACCTTGGGACTGATGAGACAAAGTTGAACTTTTGAAAGGCAAATGTCCGACATCTGGTAAAAGGAACACAGCATTTCAGAAAAGAACATCATACCAACAGTAAAATATGGTGGTGGTGTGTGATGGTCTGGGTTGTTTTACTGCTTCAGGACCTGGAAGTCTTGCTGTGATAGATGGAACCATGAATTCATGTCACCAAAAATCCTGAAGGAGAATGTCCGGCCATCTGTTTGTCAACTCAAGCTGAAGCGATCTTGGGCTGCAACAGGACAATACCAAAACACACCAGCAAATCCACCTCTGAATGGCTGAAGAAAAACAAAATGAAGACTTTGGAGTGGCCTAGTCAAAGTCCTGACCTGAATCCAATTGAGATGCTATGGCATGACCTTAAAAAGGCGGTTCATGCTAGAAAATCCTCAAATAAAGCTGAATTACAACAATTCTGCAAAGATGAGTGTGCCAAAATTCCTCCAGGCGTTGTAAAGACAATTGCAAGTTATCACAAACGCTTGATTGCAGTTATTGCTGCTAAGGGGGCTCAACCAGTTATTAGGTTCAGGGGCAATTACTTTTTCACACAGGGCCATGTAGGTTTGGATTTTTTTTCTCCCTAAATAATAAAAACCATTTAAAAACTGCATTTTGTGTTTACTTGTGTTATATTTGACTAATGGTTAAATGTGTTTGATGATCAGAAACATTTTGTGTACAAACATGCAAAGAAGGGGCAAAATAGTTTTTCACACCACTGTATATATACATCAAAATACCAGGGCCCTGAGCGGAAGAATGTGTTAAAGAAATTATGAAAAAGAAAAAGGGAAAAATTTAAAAATAACGTAACATGATTGTCAATGTAATTGTTTTGTCGCTGTTATGAGTATTCTTATCAAAATATATTGTGAGGGGTTGCCGCGTATCCAGCCAACAACCGAAAACCAGTCAGATGGAGCCTTACCTGCAACATGGAAGGGCCCCAATTCCAGCAGGGCATCATGAAAGTTTTCACCACAGCCTTGCTGGATACCATGGGGCCACCGGAGGAAGCTGCAGGAGGCTAGGGACTTATTTTCCTATAACCAGAAGTATTTCACAATCGTAGAAACGGAAGAAATGATATACTTCGGCTGGAAAAGAAGTTTTTACCTGACCCGAAGTGATGAAAGTCACCGGACTGAAGGACAAACACTTCTGGGTCAAGGACTATAAGGACTGTGGGAGATCCCAGACAGATGAGCTGAGTTGGGAGGCAGGGTGGCTAAGCGCCTGTGAGTTTGAGGATTGGTTTATTTGTGATTTGGGTTATTGTTTATTGTTATTGAGAATTGTGGAGAGAGTGTGTTTGTGCACTTATAATAAATAATAATTATTTGGACTTTACCTGGTGTCTGACGGTGGTCTGAGGGTACAAGGGTGTGAGCAAACCATAATCTGTCACAATATATATATATACACACAGATACACACACATATATATATATATACATATACACATCTACATATATATATATATATACACAGATCAACATAAATACACACATACATATACATACATAGATACACACACACATATACATATATACATACATACAGATAAATATACATATATACACACATACACATATATATATATATATACACATACATACATACACACACACACACATATATATATATATATATTGTAAAGGACCGAGAGAGACAGTAGCAAGGGTTGGGGTTTTTCCGGCCCCGTATATTGTACAACACAAAAACAGGTCAAAATTATAAACCAAACAGTTCATAGTCAGACGCCGACTCCTGGCGTCCTGCTATTATTGGGGAGGAGCCGGAAGTGGAGGAATGTCGGAAGGACCGCAAGGGAGGATGGGAAGGATGACGTCAGGGCAAGATGGCGAGAAGGGCGAAGTATCGAGATGCGGCTCAATCCAGGCCTATGGTGCAGACGTCTTTTTCTATGAGGAAGCAGAGGGAGAAAGTTATCCCACCATTCCCTGGCGGCGAGTGGTTTCCCAGGTGCTGTCGAATCAATCCTGCCTCCCTACTGCTCGGGGTGACACGATCCCCTTAGCCCAGGACCGCAGGTCGGCGGACCTAACCGAGAGGTCGTGAATACGAGAGAGGGCATCGGCATTGGCCTGAAGGTGCCCCCGATAAGTGACAGTGAACTTATACGGCTGTAAGTCCAGGAACCACCTGGACCAGCGATTCGACTCTTTGTGTAGGGACATCCACTCAGGGCGGATCAGTCACCAAA
>NW_024386155.1:0-5979 GCF_016835505.1 Polypterus senegalus | reverse complement strand
GTTTATCAAGAACTATTTCATTATCACAATTTCTAATAGGTACAGTCACTCAGTGGACACACAAACACACTCACTATGCATACACTACGGTGCGTCATTGGTTCCCTGTGGATTGGACTGTTGAATCGACACAATGGCTGTACATGCTGGGGTCTTTGGCACATGTCGTCCCAGTAGCATGTGAGGAGTCACCAATGGTTTACACTGCTCCTCTCCTTCTCCCTGTTCCAGTCTGTTACAGTCAATTATCATTTCTAGCCCTGCAATCTCCTATCCCTGTGCAGGTCACATTGTGCACCAAGGATGTGTCATTTGTTTAGACAAACTTTAATGTCTTCACTGGCCTATTCTGTGTGGCCAGCAGTTGAGATGGGAGCTCTGGCTTATTTTTTCTTACTGTGCTAAGCATTGTTACCTTCATCTTGAGGAGCTACTGTCCCAGTTTGTGTAAAAGTAAGTTATTACATAAGGCATTGTGGCCATGCAGCTTATGTCATGTCAGGTGAACCTCATGCCTTAATTTCTCACAGGAGTTCCTCCATCTGACTTCCCTTGTTAATGAAATGACATCCTCTGCTCTTCTGTATCTCTGTGCTTCCTCTTGAGTAAGTTATTCATAGGTTTGGACTGGCTTATCATTTTATGCAGATGATGCTTCGATCTGTTTCAGTGTTAAAAGTGACACTTCATCACAGCTTTCTCTGCTCACATCTTACCTCAGTGAAATTAAATGAAAATTAAAACTTGAAAAGATCAAAACTCTTTAAAATTAAATTACAACAACTGAACTCCTGCAAAGTGGCACTAAAGTGTAACTTAGAAAACAAACTCCTCTTCAACCATTCTGGGTGAAAATCTCATCAGACCTTCTTTTTGCAAAGAATCTCAGTGTCACTTTGATTCCTGCTCTTCTTATTTCACTATGAAGCCACATTACGAAACTTTCTTAATTCGCGTGTGTCACATTCCTTATGTTTGCTCAATCCTCTTCTTTTCGAATGCTGAGAAACTTGTCCCTGCTTTTATCCACCCCACATTGATTATTGTAAGTCACTACTGGCAGGTGCCCTTCAGATCTTATATCACCACTCCAGCTGATTCAAAACTCAACTGCCAGAGTCCTGACACGGACCACCAAAGCGAGCACATCACAGCCATCCTGCTGCACCTTCACTGCTCCTGTGTCTTACAGGACTGAATATCAAATTCTGTTCTTGACCTGCCCACTAAGGTCCTCTCATTCTGTGCACTCTGTGGGTGACAGCAGGGCCTTCAGCTGTATATAGCGCCTGACTGTGGACTGACCTCCCTAAATTAATGACATCAGCCGACTCCATTCATTTTGTTTAGGAGGACATTAAACAGACCTGACATTCGGCCCCTTCTTTCAGTTTACCCCCTTTATCTGTCCAGGTACTCGGGGTTTGCGTTTTTATCACAATTTATGCTATTTGTTCAAGATTTGTATGTTGTATTTAATCTGAATTATTGTCTTTTATTTTATTTGAATGTTTTGTATATCCAGGTGGCGCAGTGGTAGTGCTACTGCCTCGCAGTTAGGAGACCGGGTTCGCTCCCAGGTCCTCCCTGCGTGGAGTTTGCATGTTCTCCCGTGTCTGCATGGGTTTCCTCTGGCTCGGTTTCCTAACACAATCCAAAGACATGCAGGTTAGGTGGAATGGAGATTCTAAATTGGCCCTGGTGTGTGTGTGTCCTGCGGTGGGTTTGCTCCCTGCCCAGGATTGGTTCCTGCCTTGTTGGCTGGGATTGGCTCCAGCAGACCCCCGTGACCCTGTGTTCGGATTCAGCAGGTTGGAAAATGGATGGATGGATGTTTTGTATATCCTGTATTTATCTTTATTTAGTGAGATATTATTTGTAGCCAATGTTATATCGGTCCTGTTGTTCTTTCTGAATTCTGGGCAGGGTGCTATATAAATAAATTGTCTTCTTATTAGTATTTTGATGGTCCATCGTTTATAATAATAAGTAACAAAAACTAGAGCAGTTCTATATAATGCAATTAATTTATAACATAATTCAGTGTAGAATATGTATTGCCGTTTTCTTCATGCATATTTAAAAATATTAGATTGGGTTAAATTTTAATTCTAAATTGGTTTAGAACAAGGAATATGGAAGATTTATGTAGAGTTTGTATGTTCTGTGAAAATAAATGAGTACGTATTTTTATTTTTTTTTATGCCAGGCAGAGTGTGTAAGTAAATAAGACGTCTTGATGTGCAGCGAATTTAAAAAAATGCGTGTGTGAGATGACGTGTTGAAAGAATTGTTTTGTGTATCTGAAAATGTTGTTCTGTGTAAGAAATGTGTGAATGGGACATCTTTGTATGAAAAGATACTGAATGTTTAAAGCAAAATATATTGTGCACACAAATTTAGAAATATCTGATAAAGTTCCAGAACTCTGAGTTAATTTGTGTTAAAATGTGAGTTTTGAAAATGTGTAATATTTGATAAAATGAAAACGTCTCCACTTTGCTTATAAAAATGTTTATATGAATAAATCATCTCTCCTTCAGAGCCTGATCAAGTCTTAGGGAAAAATGTTCTTGATAATTATAAAATATAAAGGAGACAATTTCTTTTAAGGATAAAATGCTGCTGGTATGTGTGTGTGTGTGTGAGTTTGTGTCAGCTGACGTATTGAAAAGACTCTAAATGTGAAGCCGCTTATTTGTTTTGGACGTTGTTTTAAATTCTTTCCATGAGCTGTTGGGTGACTGAAGTAGGGGTGATACAGTGGCGCAGTGATTGGCACTAAATAATAATAATAATAAAACTGGAGTAAGTATAATGTGTTAAAGACAGTTTAAGTCAGTTTGAGTATTTTGTACAAAGTGAAAGAACTCCGTGAGTGAAGTATATTTGAAGGAATTTATGTGAGTTTAGAATATGTTTGGTTAAAGACAATGTGTGAAAATATGTGGTGTTGTTTTTAAATGAAGAGGTAATGAATACAGGTGTACATAAATATGTGTTGAATTTAAATGTAAAAATGAATATGATTAGGTCCAATGATACATTTCAATGGATTTAGTATAAATGTAGGCCATTTCCATCGAGTACTGGCCATACTCAAATGGAAGAAAGTTCTTTTAGTAATTTTTAAATAACAATAAAAAAAATATCTCTAGGATAGCAAGAAAGCTGGTGATGAGCAGTGACTTCCAGTCCAGGTGGTGTTCTGTATCAAGATATGCTGTACAAAGGGGGGTTAACTAACAAAGAGAAGCTGCAAGAAGCATTTCAGGATGAAATCAATGAAAAAGTGTCCATAAACAACTAGCCTTAACAGGAGGTTATGGGTCAAAGAAATCAATATTATTAAGCATAGCTGCATTTTATATATCAAAGTATTTTCTTTAAAGCACTGCATGTAATGGTGTGATGCACTAACTACCCTGAGAGCATTGTTTAAATAAAAAGAAGATTTTAAATTTTAATGCATTTGATACAGTATGAGATGTTGATTCCTTTTCCCATCACTTCTTGTTCACAAGTAATTTAAATATCTTAAATGTGATTTAGAAGGTTAATATTTGAATGACTACATAGCTGATAATAGGGTTTAGCTTTATTTCAATAATCTGATGCTCAAATGAAACATTCCGGACACTTGTTAAATTCTGAAGCCACAGGTAGAAATGTACGTGTCAATTTAATTAGTAAAATATTAGGTTACAAAAATAGCTTTATGATTAAAAAGTTGAGAGGTTATAATAGATGTATTTTAAGATAACTGTAACTTTTGACAATAACATGTTAGCATAGATGAAATGAAATACAAATTTCCTTTCTAAATAATGTAAATCCCAAGACTGCACATAACTGAACAGTATTCTGTACTTAGGGAATTGGGAATGGGAATGTGGAGCGTAACTGTTTTAAGTTAAGTTAAGTTTTAACTGTTAAGTGTATTTTTATCTCATTTCCAGAAATAATTAGGAATTATTATGCCCCTAAACCTTTGGGCCAGCTTTGTGAATGAGAGCACGAGGATGTGAGCAGGTAGTTTGTGTAAGGACTCTATCTCTGGTTATTGTTGTACACATCATTGGCACCATAAATTAGGGACTTTGGATGTTTTTAAAGTAAATACTTGGGCTGTCTGTATCACCATCAACAAAAACATTGATGAAAAATATTGGACTTCTGTGAACCAAGACAGCTAATGTTTGTTGGATAAGAAGGAAATCAAACAGCTGTTGACAATGTTTTTATCATTTGACATTGAAGTTAAGAGGTTTATGGGACACAAATCAGAGATTTATGGGGGAAAACATGTGATGCCAGTATACTCTGAAGAAAAATGACTTTATCGTGTTGTTATTTTATTATTAGTTATTATTGATTTATGTGATTTAACTTTAGGTATTAATGATTTACTGATTTCTGTTATTCCCAAATGCAGCCAGCCAGGAATCTTTTACTTCCTTTAACTTCTAAGGTGGGACATTCAGTATACATACGTTTATACAGATTAGAAATAGGGTTATAATAGGAAATTATTCCTTACTGCCTCAAAAGGGGAATGCGGAAGAATAATTTTAGGGTAACACAGCATTCATCTTAAAGAAATATCAATAAAGGTCAAGTGAACAAAATAATGGAAAATGAAATCCATCAATTGTTTTAGGAAAAATACTGAGATGATCAAGTAAATATAGAATGCACCAGAAGAAAGGCTGATGAAATATACAAAACGTACTGCAGGATGACTAAGAAATCAGCAGATGTACAATAAGTAACAAGAATGGACAATTGTTATATGCACAGAAATTTCAAGGATGTTGGTGCAACTCAAAGGTATAAGAAGAACCAGAATATAATATAACAGACTTTTATTTTATATAAATCATTTGATCATTTGGGTGTAAACCAATGAACCAACCAGAGTGAAATGTATGCATTGATTGACACTGCCTATAAATTCAACAGTTTATAAAATTTAAACTCTATTCTTTGTTTCTCTGACCATTCTGACCATGCTGACCAGGTTGTACGACTGCTTCTGAAGGATGCTTCATCCAAGGCATTTTGCGAGAGTAATTAAAAGATACAATGAACTGCTTTTCTCTCTGCCTGATAACTGAATTGCCCTGTTAGAGGATGCTTTTCTCTTTAATAAGATATTAAATTTCGACCACAAGATCTATTCTGTAAAAAGGCTACTGGCTTATACACGAAATATATTCAAATGGTGAAAAGGATCTAATAAGCTTTTATTTAATTAGCTATGTAAACTTTAATTATGTGATCTACATTACATACTAATAATTGTATTACCATTTCAATAAAAAATGAAATGCCATCTTCCAAAATTCCATCAAAAACAAGACATAAGGAAAAGTGGGAAAATCACATAAACACAAAAACTGCAGAATAAAAGATGTGAAATCTTTGCTGTCTTACTCTAACAATATGATACATCTCCAAAGCATTGAAAATGTCTGACC
This sequence comes from Polypterus senegalus, assembly GCF_016835505.1. NCBI lineage: Eukaryota > Metazoa > Chordata > Cladistia > Polypteriformes > Polypteridae > Polypterus > Polypterus senegalus. The sequence continues at coordinate 499 of NW_024386155.1, read as the reverse complement.
TTGAGCAGCGTTTTGTTTGTGTCCTACCGTTGTTGACCGTGTGACTGATGTTATTTTTTTTATTACCTTTTCTCCTTCCTCTGGTTATAAACCATGCTAGTTAGTAATTGATATTTTGAAACGACAAGCTTTTTTAAAAAGAAAAACAAAAAACTAAGAAATGTCCAAAGTTAATATACTGAAGTTATGGTAAAACACAAACACACAAGGCAGATAATAAAAATAATACCATCAATCAATCAGGCAATTGAAGATTGTAGTATTATTCATTTAAGATGTGTCACAACAACACAGACACACAAGCAGCATGCCTGCCTGACCCCCTTTATCCCCTAACACTCTTCTCTATCACCCTCACCCCTCACTCTCTTATCACTTTCTCTTTATCTTTTTAACACCTCAGACTCCATGAAGATGACAGATTTAGAAGTCACAGTAACCACCTGCTTTTGAGGCCTGTAATACAGGCTGGAGGGCTGTCGCCTGGGATTTTCCCTCT
>NW_024386154.1:0-22246 GCF_016835505.1 Polypterus senegalus | reverse complement strand
GACAATATATGTGAAAACATCATCGGACTAATGCAATATTATTTGAAAACGAACAGCGTCAGATCGGGTGTGTATTTATCCTGGCGCTGTTACTTGGAGTCAGATCAGGAGCTTATACAGTGCGTGCAAGAACATGCAGGTGACCAGTTGCTGTGTGCTACAACATGCTGGCGGTGTTCATGGCTCAGCTTGCAGAGGAACTTCGTCGTTGCATCTTACTAGAAAAGGCGAAGGAAAAAGAAAAGGAGGATTCAACATCGACAAGCTTCTGTTCCAGACAGTCGCTTTCCCCAGGAAAATAAACTTCAGAAGTCAGAACAATCCTTGCGTGTGTGTGAACTGTTAACATTTGAATTTGTACTATTCTTTCCTCTGCATGTCCTGGAGTACAAAAGAAACAGCACCGTACAGCAACATGTGGGACTTGCAAGATTGGGGGAAAAAAACACGCAGTCACTGATTACAAACCGCAAGATGTTATGCGAATGAATATGAATAATGTTGCATCCGTGCCGCAAAGTTTTCCAAACTGTACTATACAGGTTATATAAAACAAATCATTTCAAATATCATATATACCTATATCTGTGGGGTTTTTTTTTTTTTTTTTTTGACATCATAGACCATAAGGTGCATACTAATTCAGTGTGAGCAGGAACACTCAATAAAACTGAATAAAAAAAAATCAAGTGACGGTGAGATATGAAGAAGGAAGATTCACCAGTGTTTGTGTTGTCAGCTTTTATCACTCCAGATCAGAGAATGTCCAGTTTCATTATCTCAAAACACCACTCACATCTCCAGTTATTCCCAGTTTCAAATAATAACTAACAGCGTCTGTAAGAGCCATTTTCCTAGTTCTATAAAATGTATGAATATTTATTAGACGATAATGCATACAATATGGGAGGTTCTTAAAACCCCCGTGAATAGAGTTCATTTGGTATTTTCCTGTCATTTCTTAACAGTTTTTGAGTAAACAATGTTCTTTAGTAAGTGTTTTGCCTTACCTTGTGTAAGGTATAGAGGCATACGGTTTTTTAACCGTGTCCTTGAAAGAATTCTTTTTATGCTCGCGTTCATGCTTATGCACAGAACTGAGCTTGGCGCATATCTAAGTGCCAATGGCCTAAGGGTCTTTTGAGTGTAAAGTAACTCGTAAATTAAAAGATCTACGTTTTGAACCGTATGTTTAAAGCATACAGAAGAAGAAATAAATAACCTTTAAGTACAGAAGTAATCAAAGCTTCATAAGAAAAACTAAGTTTATAGAAGATACATTTTTCCCTTTTTTTGTCTTTATCCTTTGTGTGTAACTATTTTTCTTTTTATTCTTGTATGGATTATTTGCCTTTAACTTTCACAAAATATCTTTAAAACGAACTTTTGGACTGAGAGATTTCTTTGACACGCGTCTTACCCGTGCCTGACTTCACCTTACACAAAGCGGCTACACTAAAGTTAAAAAACCTGCCTGAAGTTTTGAAACCTGCTAAGATCTGAACCTGCCTAGGACTGAAAGTTTAAATTGCCTTGATCATAAAAGAAAACAAGCCTGCATTTTCAACGTCATGGCATCTGAGTCCGGGAGCCAGAGAACATTTCGAACCCCCATTGAAAGTAACAGTGGTGTGAGTGGAAGTTACAACGATCAGGATGTTTCAATGGAAGATCATCTTGATGATGACATAAAGCCGTCCTATTCATTAACATCTAAACTTCAATCTGAAATAGACTGCAAATACAAACAATTATCTAATACGATGAAGGCTCTGAAGGAATTAAAAAGAAATGAACTTAATTGCGAATCTATAAAATCGATCATCGAAAACTCGTTCCTTAACATGAGAATGGAATATAAAAGGTTAAACGACAAACTCTTATCCCTCCAGAGTAACGAAGATATACGGAAAATGCTACAAAAGGACTTTGATATAAAAATGGACATTTGTAATAAATTTTCAGAAAATACGATAGAATGGGTTTTTGAAGTACGTCAAAATATAAGCCTCAACCAGCAGCCTGACTTTTCGGCTAATCAATTCAAGGATTACAGAACGACGAATGACTTTCCTGACGTCTCGCCAGAAGACAGTGTCTCACAGGTTTCCATTCAAAGTAAAAGTCATATAAGTTCGGCGGCGAATTCAGCTAAAGCCTCCCAAATCTCCGCAAAATCTAAACGTAGTACAAGTTCAGCCGGGACTTCTATGAGCGCCATCAGATCTCAAGAGGCAGCACACGCTGTGCTGTTGGCTAAAGCAGAAAACCAAAGAAAGCAACAGGCTCTAGATTTGGAAGAAGCTCAGCTAAAAGCTAAAAGAGATCTATTGGCCTTGGAGGCAGCTATTGCGGAATCAGAAGCGAAATTAAAAGCACTTAAAGGGCGCAAACGCAGTCCTAATAGACTGAGCCAGAAACCAGATGTGAAATTTGAAAAGTCGTCAGATGCGAACAGTCACAACTTTACAAATGCGAATGAAAGTATAAATAAACCTCAACAACAAAACGAAGCACCTCTTCAACAATCGCTTTATGAAAAGCGTTACGATCAACAGAAAGAACAACAGAATAAAACTCAAACACCTTATGTGCCACACAAAAAGATCCCAATATTTGACGGCGATCCCTTGAAATATGTGGACTTTATAAGTGCATTTGACCAAGCTACCGATGAGGCAAGGAACCCGCAAGATAAATTGGACCTATTGGCACAGTTTACTAAAGGTTCACCTCACGAGATTGTTAAAAACTGTAAACACTTGTCACCGTTAGAAGGTTATCAAAAGGCCAGAAAGAAACTTGAAAGTTTCTATGGAAACCAGCTACAGAAAGCCGATGTCTATATGAGAAAAGAGAAAGGGCGATCGCAAATAAAGCCAAACGATGGAGAAGAACAGAACGATAATGCGAACTTTCTTGGCGAATGTATATTATGCCCAACTTACAAAGCAGACAACAATTTGAAAGTAAGGATAACCTTCCTACTAAAGTCTCCAAACCTCCTCAAGACCTACCAGCACCGTGGCAATGCAAAGTACAGAGTATTGAAAGTACGGAGAGCAGGCGAACACCTCTCGCCGATCCAGTGAACTTTCTTAACGAACAGCCAACATCAGCTTTAGATACCGCGTACAGCTCAGCTCCACAAAGCCATACCTTCAAGAAGGAAAAGGACAAAACTGACCAAGAGAAGAATTTTTTGAAAAGCGTCCAGAGAGAAAGCAGCTTTGATACAAAATTTTCTACAGCGGACGAAAAAATGGATACAGACACCTCAGTCAAAACGGCGGAGACGGCTGGACGTACAAGCGGTAAGCACTGTCTTTTTTGCAATGAAAATCACGATCTTAACGAATGCAGTGCAATTCAAAATCTAACTTATGAAAGTAAAATTGACTTTTTGAAATCTAAAGACTTATGCTTTAAGTGCATTAAACAAGGACATTTTAGTAAAGTCTGTGAAGAAAAGATTAAATGCCAAATATGCTCTCAGTTACATCCAGTAATTCTGCATATGAATAAGGGAAAAAGGGACCGGCGATACAGCCGCACCTCCTAAAGAAGAAAACGTTATGTCGGAAGAGAAAAACATTTCTTTTGCCCATATTTCTGTAGAACCAAAAGAGACTTGTTCTGATACCGGGGCCGGTAAAGAGTGTGTCTTAGCTGTGACTCCAGTTCAAGTTAAGTCTGAAACGAATGAAAAATGTGGAGAAACATATGATCTAAAAGTCTCTGACAGCTCAGCTACATTTGGCACTGAAAGTCTGCAAAAGCAGTTAAATCTTTCAGGAAGAAAGTCTCACATCTACATCAGCACTGTAGAAAGAGACACAGTAAATAGTCAGAAATTAGTAAAGTGTACAATCTTAACGGAATTACAAGTCTGTGAGATAGAAGAAAATACGTTTTTTGATACACCAAAAGTGTACACACTGAACTCTGTAACAGTGAGAAGGGAGAACATCCCTAAAGAAAAAGAAAGACTGCAAACATGTTCAGTCAATTGTGTAACAATAAAGCAAGTAGCGCAAATGTTACTCAAGCAATACAATTTAGACTTTCCAGAACGCGACTGTGAAGAAAAAGAGGAAATGTCACAGGAAGACTTTAAATTCATGCGCATAGCCTCAGATACTGCAAGTCTAGTGAACGGACTCTATTGCATTGATCTGCCTTTTAAAGATGAAACACTTAAAGTGTCAAACAATCATTGTATTACAAAACAACGTGCTATAGGACTTAAAAGGAAACTTACAAGGTTCCAGACGTTTCATGAAGATCATAAAGCGTTCGTGAAAGACATTTTAGACAAAGGTTATGCCATAAAGGTACCCACTGAACAGCGGACCCTCGAAAATGAAAAAATATGGTACATCCCTCATCATGGAGTGTATCATCCAAAGAAAAACAAAATAAGAGTAGTGTTTGATTGTACAGCCACCTATCAAGGTTTTTCTCTAAATGAACAGTTGTTGAAAGGACCTGATTTAACTAATACACTCATTGGTGTTCTTACAAGATTCAGAGAGGAACCAATCGCTCTCATCGCACCACTAAAATCTGTCACTATACCACTGGAACTTACAGCAGCAGTGATAGCAGTCAAAATGGACAAAATGTTAAAACGAGAACTGCAGATTCCCCTGCAAGAGACAATCTTTTGGACTGACAGCACCGCAGTACTAAGGTACATCGCAAATGAAAGTACACGCTACAAAATCTTTGTTGCCAACAGAATCGCAGTGATAAGAGAGCACACGCAACCCTCGCAATGGAGGTACGTCTCATCTGCGCAAAATCCTGTGGATCAGGCATCAAGAGGTTCGACAATAGAAAGCTTCATCAAACGTAAGACGTGGATACAAAGCCCGAATTTCCTACTACAGCCAGAGCACGAATGGCCTAAGAGACCGGATGAGGTGGACTTGTCTACTAGCGACGATCCGGAAATCAAAAGTGTATTGAGGCTCAGCAAATCAGCAATGCCAGAAGAGGCAAACCACCCTGCAACCATTCAGAAGAATTCACATATTGCCACTCTCATTATGCTACAAGTTCATAAAGAAATTGGACATTGTGGGTGTAATTACAAGATGCTACAACCTGACACTCCTGGGTAAAGACAATGCCAATTGCAAAAGGGGCATTCAGAAGAGTTTGTGTGCAGATCCAGACCAGCACACTAGACAGACTTGTGAACAAACTGTGCCTGCTTCAGGAAGCAACAATGATTAAAATGATTCATTCTCTTTTTGTATGCCTAATTTTAAAGCCTTTTAAATTTAGTGCTTGTGTTTTTACATTAGAGTTTAAGCTAGAAAGTTTCCTAAACTTAATATTTGTGTTTTTATAGTAGAAACTAAGTTAAGCTTCTTAAGGTTTGTTTTAAGTTTGGTAAAGTAATGAAGGCTCTTATTAAGTAAAGTTAAGTAATTGATTTCTGCCCTAGCATAAACAATTAGGGGCCGGATGTGTAAGAGCCATTTTCCTAGTTCTATAAAATGTATGAATATTTATTAGATGATAATGCATAAAATATGGGAGGTTCCTAAAACCCCCGTGAATAGAATTGATTTGGTATTTTCCTGTCATTTCTTAACAGTTTTGAGTAAACAATGTTCTTTAGTAAGTGTTTTGCCTTGCCTTGTGTAAGGTATAGAGGCATACGGTTTTTTAACCGTGTCCTTGAAAGAATTCTTTTTATGCTCGCGTTCATGCTTATGCACAGAACTGAGCTTGGCGCATATCTAAGTGCCAATGGCCTAAGGGTCTTTTGAGTGTAAAGTAACTCGTAAATTAAAAGATCTACGTTTTGAACCGTATGTTTAAAGCATACAGAAGAAGAAATAACTAACAGCGTCAGATCCCTGGGTTGGGAGGCAGTAGTATGTATCGTGATCGTGATTTAGAGAGAATAAAAGTGAAAAAATGGTAACTTTTACAAGTCCTATAAACGTACACCGTGTGTTACAGACGCAAATGAAGTGTATGTGTGTACTGTATAATATTAACAATAAGAGCAGCTCACTGCTGCAAATGGCAAATATAGGAGTGAGTCAGGATCAAACCGGGGACTCTTGATTACAAGTCAGCAAATCTTACCGCTACGCCACAGAAGCTCTTGTCTTTTCCTTGAACCTTTTGTGAAAGTGTTTACTTGATCTTTGGACTTCAGGCTTTATACATCATATAGTTTATGTCTAGATTTTGTCATTTACTACTAAAATATAAAAAATGTTTCTGTTTTAAAAATGTTTTTACACAGATTAATGTAGAAACGGAACACACATTAAATGCATGTGTTCCAAATAACGATCTATTACTTCCACTCTAAAACTCCACTTCACTCCCAGATGATCAATCAAGACATGAGCTGGGAGAAGTTTGTGTACGTTCTAATTCGGTGGGAGGATGGAATAGCCGGCTGCTTGCAGCTTGTCTTTATCGGCACATTTACAGGACAAAAGACGCTGGCGGAGAGGTGTAAACGGATTTAAGGTGGTCCGGATCTACGAGTTTTTTCGTAGACTCTGGTAATTCTAGTGTTAAATTTGCCCCAGATTCTGGCTGAGGAGGAGGTCTTGCTACTATTTTTAAAAATGGTTTTATTTGTAAAATTCTAGATGTGGAGCTATACTCCAGTTTTGAAGCTCAACTGTATGAAATTAATGATGAATCTCTTGTTTGTGCAGTTGTGTACAGACCTCCGAAGGTAAATACGGATTTTATTTCAGAATTCTCTGAATTTTTTGTTTAATTTATTTTAAATTATGATGAATCTTTGATTGTTGGGGATTTTAATATTCATGTTTGCTGCCCTGGTAAGCCAATGGTAAATGATTTTTTGGCTCTTCTTGATTCATTTCATTTTAAACAGCTTGTTAATGCACCCACACATGAACAGGGACGTACCCTGGACCTGGTATTGAGTTAAGGAATATAGAGATACGAGACGTCTCTTAGTTTTTTCTGACTACTATCCTGTTTTATTTGACGTGTCTCTAGCTCCACATGCCTCGCCTGCTCAGACCACCCTACAGAGACATTGTGCTAGATTGTTAAATGATGAGGCTGTGAATAATTTTGTATCACTTTTCAGTGTTGCATCAACTCACCTTTTCAGGGTAAACACTGATGGTGGTGTTGATGTCATTGTATCCATTTTTAATTCTGTCTGTTTAACTACCCTGGAAACTGTTGCTCCTTTAAGAGATCGTTGTGCTAAATCCAAGTGTGCACCTTGGCTTAACAGTGACGTTAAATCCTTGTGGCGCTCGTGTAGGCAGGCTGAGCGTAAATGGAAGAAGGACAAGTTGCAGATATCTTTTGAGATGTTTAGATAGAGTCTTGTCAGCTCTCATAAAGCTGCTGCGTAGGCTAAAAGATTGTTATTCGTAACATTGCTACCTAGCATACCTAGCATAGCTGTAACACAGTGAGAGAAGTGCTGCTAGTTAGGATGTTACCAGGGCTTTTATAGGGAGGAACAGAGGTTGTGTCACTGGCTTCTTGGGAGCACATGGGTGCAAAGTTCTGTTCATGACTTTTACACATGCTGGATTTCTGGTCCTTTGTTCAGAGATTGAATCCATTCTGTGCCTTGTAGGTGGTTGGTTGTCCCTACCCTGGTATTGACCATCTCATCAGATAATGCTGCGGAGTTGCATTTCAATATGAGGCCCAGTCAGGTAAACTGAGACTTTTAGCTGGCGGGGAGCAGTTTATAGCTTTTGTCCACACAGCGTTCTCACAGTCTAAGCAGTGTGCAAAAGAGATTAAAGGGGCAAGAAAAACTGTTACGTAGAAACGAAAGGATGTGATGCTCAGGCTGTATAGCACTCTATTGAGACCATATCTGGTGACCATGCCACAAGAAACACAGAGGAGCACTTGAAGCTGTGCACAGGAGCACAACCGGTGGAGCTTCAATTGCACATATCTCTGCATATACCTCAGGCTGCAAGGGGTGCACACCCTTGATGTACAGAGCATGCACACTCACTTTTAACAGACTTTAACATCTGGGCGTACCTTCAGCAACACAACTGATACCCCTTTATGTACAAAGCACAGACGTTGTTATCATACTTCTACGACATCGGGGTGTCCCTGTCGGTGTCCACAGTGTGCCCTTTAACGTCTCCTCAGAAGATGGTGCCCTAGGCAGCTAATGGATTGACCTGCTGTAATGGAGGCCTAACACATTTTCTCTCTCTCGTGCCCTTCTGTCTCCTTTCTCGGCCTCCCACCAATCTTTTTACTGTCGCTCTGATGTTCCTCAACTTCTTCTTTGTGGCTCCAATGTTTTTTTTTCTCTCACTGTTTACAGGTTGTCACCCTTGGAGAGAGAAGTGACGCTATCTGCACTCACTGTCCCCGGCTCTGTGAAGGTAATTCAAGCCAGGAGGCCAGTCATGTACTTAGTCCGACAGATGTAAGTAGAGGTGTGGATCTCACGAGAGTCAGAAGTACTGTGTGTTAGGTGCTTGATCACATGTCGTGCTCACTGTCTCTTGTACACACACTCACACAGACACACACTCTGTATGATTCCTTTCAAGTCTGATTTGTTCTGCTCTTTTTGAGGTCTGCAGGCACTTATAGTTGAAGTCAGACATTTCTTTAAAACTCACTCTATAAACCCTCCACAGATGTTCTACTAAGAAACTCTAAATTTGGGGCTTTCTGCAGGGCAGAAGTCATTCTTTCCACAATGTTCACAGACGTCAGAGTATTTAACTTTTTATTGACGAAGTCACAGTTCCAGTGGGTCACAAGTTTACATCCTGTTTGTTCATATTTGGTACCAGTTCCTTTTAAATTGTTTAACTTGAGCCAAACAGTTTGGGTCTCATTCCAGAAGCTTCTTACCATAAGGTGCTCATTCCTCCAGATAGAACTGGTGGAACTGGGACAGGTTTGTAGGCCTCTATTTCTCGCACGTTCAAATGTTCAATTGGATTGAGGTCAGGGCTTTGTGGTGGCCACTCCACTACCTTGACCATGTTGTCCTTATGCTGCTTTGTCCAAACTTTGGAGGTCTGCTTGTCCATTTAGAAGACTCATTTGCAACTGAGCTTCACCTTCCTTGCTGAGCTCTTGAGATGTTGCTGCAGTGTCTCTCCATCATTTTCCTTCCTCATGATGCCATCTATTTTGCAAAGTGCACCAGTCCCTCCTGCAGACCCCATAATATGATGCTTCCACCTCCATGTTTGATGGTTAGGATTGTGTTCTCAGGTCTGCAAGCCTCAACCATTGTCCTCCAAACATAATGATGGCCATTATGGCCAGACAGTTTGATCTTGGATTCCTCAGACCAGAGGACTTATCTCCAGAAGGTGAAAGCTTTGTCTCCATGTGCCATTGCAAACATCAGTCTGGTTTTTGTATGGAGGCTTTGGAGCTGTGGCTTCTTCCTCGCTGAGCAGCCTTTCAGGTGATGTCGATGTTGGATCTGTTATACTTGACTATCTGTTTCCTCCAGCGTCCTCACAAGATCCTTTGCTGTTTTTCTGGGATTGATTTGGACTTCTTGTACTGAAGTCGGTTCTTCTCTCAGAGACAGACAACACCTCCTTCCTGAGTGATGTGACAGCTGGGTGGTCCCATGGAGTTTATACTTGCGTGTTATTGTTTGTACAGATGAACGTGGAACGTTCTGATGTTTGGAAATTCCTCCCAAGGATGGACCAGATTTGTAGAAGTCCACAGTTTTTTTTTCTAAGGTCTCAGACTGATTTCTTTGGATTCTTTGACCATTATGTCAATTGAAGAGGCACTGAGTTTGATGGTCAGCCTCAACATCCGTCTACATATCGACTCCAGTTTGGCTAATTGGACATCAGAAGCTAATTGTGAAATTGCCTAATGGCGCGACATCACTTTCTGGAATTGTCCAAGCTGTTTAAAGGCACAGTTAACAAAGTGCATGGAAACTTGTGACCCACAGGAACTGTGATATGGTGAATAAAAAGGGAAACGTCTGAGGTCTGTGAACATTGTAGCAAGAATGGCTTTTGCCCTGTACAAAGTAGACGTCTTAAATGATGTGCCAAAGTTATAGTTTATTAGTATAAAATCTGTGGAGTTCTGAAAGAATTCACCCTGAGTCGATGGAAATCTGAGACTCCAACTGTAGCTTCACCAAAAGTTTCATGGCGTAAACACCAGTGGTAATGTGTGCTTCTGACCAAATGTCACCTCCTTGGGAGAATTGTGTTCTCTTAGGTTAGGTTCTTAAGCCACTGCCTCCTGTTTATATGATGGACTGGACGTTTTACTGAGCGTGTGTTTAGAAGACTCAGTTTGTCTCGATTTGAGTGAGTGTAGATGTGTGCATTCGTGTGCCCCTCCATGGACCGGTTTCTGACAGAAAATTGAGGACTCATTTACAGTGAGGAACATAAGTATTTGAACACCCTGCAGTTTTGCAAGTACTCTCACTTAGAAATCATGGAGGGGTCTGAAATTCACATTGTAGGTGCATTCCCACTGTGAGAGACAGAATGTAAAAAAAATTCAGGAAATCACATTGTATGATTTGTACAGAATTTATTTGTATAGTTAAGCTGGGTCCATATTTAGCACTGAAGTCAAAGTCAAAGTGAACTTTATTGTCATCTCAACCATATACAAGTATACAGATAGACGAAACTGCGCAGCTCAGGGTCCACAGTATAACATCATGACATTCAAATAATAAATTAAAAATAGAATTAAAATTTAAAAATGTAAAAATTAAAGATTAAAACACAAACAAGACAAGCCATTGTGCAAAGATAGGACAAAGAAGTAGCAGCAATATTGATGTGTAAGATACGTACTATAATAAATAAATAAATAAATAATAGATATAGATAATACAGAAATGATTAGTGTATGATAATAGTTGTTTAAGACGTGTGTAAACAATGACAGGTCAGAATGTTTCATAGCATAAGGATATCAAGAGTGTCAAAATCCTTAAAGGTCAGTATGAGATTTTCAGTTCTTCTCGACATGCACACTCATCTTTGCAGGACAGCGGTTTTCATGTTTAAAAGTTCTGTTTTTAGTGGTTGTTGAGGCCGTGTGGAAGGTCCCGGGGGGCAGCCTGGTGTTAAGGAGTCTAACAGCTTGGGGGTAAAAACTCTCCTGCAGCCTCGCAGATTTGGTTTTGATGCTGCAGTATCTTCTCTTGGATTGCAGAAATGTGAAAAGTCCATGTGAGGGGTGTAAGGGGTCCTGCTCAATGCTGCAGGCCTTGTGGACACTGGGTTTGTAAAATATGTCCTGTAGTGAAGGGAGAGGCACCCCAATAATATTCTCTGCTGTCTTCACTACCCTTTGCAGGCGCTTGCGGTTGGTTATGTTGCAGTTACCATACCAGACAGTGATACAGCTGGTCAGAACACTCTCAATGGTGCCTCTGTAGAACGTGGCAAGGATGGAAGGGGGAAGACGTGCTCGCTTCAGTCGCCTCAGGAAGTGTCGTCTCTCATGGGCTTTCTTGATTAGTGATGAGGTGTTATGTGTCCACGTAAGTTCCTCAGTTATGTTCACACTGAGGAACTTGGTACTCCGAACAGTCTCCACATCTAAACTGTTGATGCCAACTGGGATGTTTGGCAGGACGTGATTTTCTGAAGTCCACGATTATATACTTTTTTTCTTGTCGACATTGAGAGATAGATTGTTGTCTTCACACCAGGCAGCCAGCCGTTCCACCTCATCTCTGTATGTTTTTTCATCATCCCTGCTTATCAGTCCCAGCACCGTCGTATCATCCGCAGACTTGATGATGTGATTGGTGTTGTGTGTGGAGGTGCAGTCGTGAGTCAGCAGGGTGAACAGCAGTGGACTAAGCACACAGCCCTGTGGCTCTCCAGTGTTCAGTGTGATGATGCTGGGTGTTGTGGCCCATCTGAACTGACTGGGGCCTCTCGCTCAAGAAGTCCAGGATCCAATTGTAGAGGGTGGTGTTCAGGCCCAACCTGCTCAGTTTTACAACCAGCTTTGAAGGGATGATTGTGTTGAAGGCAGAGCTAAAGTCTATGAATAGCATCCTGACATATGTGTCTTTTTTATCCAGATGTGTCAGTGAGAGGTGAAGGGCAGAGCAAATGGCATCCTCAGTTGACCTGTTTGAGTGGTATGCAAACTGAAGACGGTCAAGGGAGGCAGGGAGATTAGTCTTTATGTGTGACATGTGTGGTCCACTTAGGTTGTGCCTCCTCCAGACCGCGAGGGGGCGTCCGTCCTGGTTCTGTTGGGGGCCACGGGTCGAGGGCATGGAAGCCCTACCCTGTAGGGGCCCGTGGTCACCGCCAGGCGGCGCCCCGATGCCGGTTTATCCCGTGTGGTCCTCGGCCGGGGCTGGAGCCCGGCCGGGACGCCTTGGAGGACCAGAGGAGGGCGTGTGCCTCCTCCAGACCGACTGGGGGCGTCCGTCCTGGTTATACAGGGGGCCTCTGGTAGAGGGCTTTGAAGCCCAGCCCTGTAGGGACCCGTGGCCACCGCCAGGCGGCGCCCCAGTGCCTAATTGTCCCTGGAGCCCAGCACTTCCGCCACACCAGGAAGTGCTGGGGGGAAGACTTTATGTGGCGCCCGGAGAGCTGCCAGGAGGACAGCCGACACTTCCGCCACGCTGGGGCGTGGCTAAGAAGCGGATACCGGAAACACCTGGGGCTCATCCGGGAGCATTATATAAGGGGCCGCCTCCCTCCAGTCATTGGTGGATGTCGGGAGGAAGCAGACAGAGCTGGAGAGAGGAGGGAGGCGGCCAGGAAGGCACAGAGACTGTGGGCCTGGACATAGGGGAAATCGGTGCAAGAAGGCACTGGGGGTGCACGTGAGCATAAACATTGTATATATTGTAAATAAATGGTGTGTTGGGTGCAAAATATGTTGTCCGTCTGTGTGTGTCCGGGCCAGCGTTCACACATGACTAACCTTTCAAAGCACTTCATTATGATTGGCATTAGTGCAACTGGTCGGCAGAAATTCAGGCATGTCACTGATGATTTCTTTGGCACTGGCATGATGGTGGTCGACTCGAAGCATGCTGGGACTGATGACTGGCTCAGAGATGTGTTGAAGATGTCTGTGAGGACACCAGCTTATTGACTGGCACATTCTTTGAGAACACGACCAAGTATGTTGTCAGGTCCTGCAGCCTTGCGTGGATTGACTCTGGATAGAGTCCTCCTCACGTCAGTTATGGAGAGACAGAGTGCCTGGTCAGTGGAAGGAGGTGTTGCTTTTCTCGCATGCTCTTTGTTCTGTGCCTCAAACTGTGCGAAGAAGTTGTTCAGCTCATCTGGAAGGGAGGCATCACCATCACTGCTGTGTGGGTTGGGCTTGTAGTTTGTAATTGTCTGAATGCCCTGCCACATACGACGTGTGTCTCTGGTGATGCTGAATTGTTTGTTGATCTTCTGCGCATATGCCCACTTAGCTCTCCTTATAGCGCGAGACAGGTTGGCTCTGGTCACCCTGAGGACGGCCTTGTCTCCAGATCTGAAGGCTGCATTTCTGATCTTGAGCAGCTTGTGCACTTCTCTTGTCATCCAGGGCTTTTGGTTGGCTCTTGTGGTAACATCCTTGGTAACAGTAACATCCTCTATGCATTTGGAGATGTAGCCAGTCACAGAGTCTGTGTACTTCTCCAGATTGATGGAGTCACCATCCATAGCAGCCTCTCTGAAAATGTCCCAGTCTGTCAATTCGAAGCATTCTTGGAGAGCTGAAACCGCACCAACCTGCCACACTCTGATGCTCTTGCTGGCTGGTTTAGTGCGCTTCAGCAGGGACTTGTATGGAGGGACCATAAGAACGCTGATATGATGTGAACACCCGAGGTGAGGGTGGGGTAGGGCCTTGTAGGCCTCAGAAGCGCTCGTGTAAACATTGTTCAGACAGCATCCTCCTCTAGTAGCAAAGTTCACATTCTGGGAGAATTTTGGAAGAAATGACTTCAAGATGGCATGATTGAAGTCTCCAGCAATAATGAAAAATGCCTCGGGGTGCGTCGTTTGCAGTTTGCTGATGATCTCGTAGAGTTCCGCTAGTGCCTGGTTAGCATTTGTGCTAGGCGGGAGGTAGATGGCCACCAACATCATGCAATTGTATTCCTTCGTCAGGTAGATAGGCCGACACCTTACTGATAAAACCTCTATTAGCGGGGAACAGTGTCAAGCAACTGAGGCAGCGTTCGTACACCACTCTCTGTTCACAGTGAGTAGGCCTTCCTTCACGCGGTGCACAGCTGCCATTGTCAAGGCTGAGCAATGTGTGTAATGCCAGCACCCCCTACAACCCTCTGTGACTCATTTCTTTTGTCCATTATATTCCGATGGCAGTTTCGCGCTTATCTTAGTGAGAGTAAGGTAGGAAACTGCCTTATGTGTTACATTGTAAATTGGATACAGAAACCTCGTACGTGATTTTGGTCTTCGCTAACTATGCTTTATTGATCCTCGTGACAATAAAAGAATTGACTTATATTTAAAGAGGACCTTAGAACTAATATAGTGCTTTTCTCACTACTCAAACTGCTTTATATAGGGAGTGGGGAGCCACTTCACCCCCCATCAATGTGCAGCGTCCACCTGGATGTTGCGATGGCAGCCATTTTTGAACCGGTATGCTCCCCACACATTAGCTGTTAGGTGATGAGGGGGTGAGAGATATTAGCCAGTTAGACACAGAGAATAATTTGGAGGCCAGAATGACCAAGCGTTGGTGGTCAGTTCAGCCAGGCCATCAGGATGCACACCAGCTTTTACAAAAAATGCTCAGGGGTACTGTACGACCTCAGAGAGTCAGGACCACCATTTAACATCTCATCCAAAGGACGGTGCCATTTGTGCAGCCCAGTGTCCCTGTTGCTGAGTGCTGTGATTGCAATACAAAACAAGACCATTTCTTTTTGTGTAGTCCAAAAGATTTCGTTCTTGAAATAAGAATTTATGTCCTTCTCTGCTCATCACTGTAGTTGATAATTTTAAATCCAAATTATCTTGGAATTACACTTTATAAGTCCGATAGCTTAAGACCAGTTACCTTGAATTGAGCAAAATAATCTAGCAAGTACATCATCACTACACTAGAGTCAAAGATAAACCTGAGATTGTGGACTGATTCTTTAAAATGAATGGTGATTCTAGCCGAGTTAAGTGATGCCAGAATAAATCATCTCCTTCAATAATTAACATCTCTGTTTATCGTAGTTCAAAGACAAGTAGTCCTCATCCATCCACTCCTTTATTTCACCAACAGAACTAATTAAATACAACATCTGACAATGCTTCCTTTTGCCTTAATTCTCCTTGGGATGTTTCTACTTGATTGGAGACTTGTGCCCAGCGGAATCTGGACATCCTCTTTAATAAAACCCTTGTGCAGTGTCCGTGTGTGTGTGTCTTCTTGTGAAGTGCGCATGCGCTGGGCCACACAGACGAAGTGCAGAGCAGACACACACACAGAATCGCAGGTGAGGGTAGTCTCACAACAAATTCGCACACACACACAGGCGCGCGTGAGCGACAGACAGACAAACACACACACACAGGCATGCACGACAGACAGAGACACACACGCAGGCGCACGTGTACATTGTTGTAATGTTACTTTTCTTGGTTGTTTATTAAATTACAGTTTTTCAAATGTTCTTTTTTCCCCTGTGCTTAAAACTCATTAAGAAAAGAGTTTTTAGTGAGCGGGTCATAAGGCTATAGCGCAAATTCTTGCAGTGTTAGTTTTCTCTGTTGTTCAAGGTTTTCTTAGTGTTATTCAATGTCTGTTTACTATTACGCTTGCTTTCTATGGTATAGTTAACAGTGCTTAGAATATATATATTTACATACAGTTCATACAGTCAACGGATTAATTGTATTTACATACAATCCTATGGGGAAATTACAACCAAATCTTACAATCAGAGTCTTGGAATGAATTATGGTCGTGAACTGAGGTTCCACTGTATTACTGTCATACAAAATTACAGGCATTTCACGGGTATTAAATTAAAGGCACACAATACAGTGACACAGCCACATACAAGGTCCCTTGCCATTTAATATCGACTGTTCATACAAATGTTTAGACTACTGGCATTGTAACGGGCTTAATGTCTAGTCATTTAGAATCTGTGTGTATACAAGGACCACCATTCACACTGCATGCCAGGACAAAAACCAAGTCATGAGGTCCAGGAACTTTCTGCAGACCTCCATAATCAAATTGTGGTGAGGCACAGATCAATGCAATGGGAGAAATCCATTTGTGAAGCTTTGAGTCTTCCCAGGAGTACAGTGGCCTCACGAATTGTGAAATGGAAGAAGTTTGGAACCACCAAGACTCTTCTCCGAGATGGTCACCTGGCCAAACAGAGTATCCAGACAAGAAGGGCCTTGGGCAGGAAAGTCACTAAGAACCCAAAGCTTCGCCTGGCAGAGATTCAGAAATCCTCTGCAGAGGAAATGGGAGAAGCTGTCTGAGGGACAGCCATCTCCCAGTACTCCCAGCAATCAGCTGTTTATGGTCGGGTAGCAAGATGGAAACCACTCTTGAGTAAAAGGCACATTATGGACATTCAGAGAAATAAGAAAGAGATTCTGTGGTCCTATGAGACTAAAACTGAACTCTTTGGCAGAACTCCAAGCCCTGTGTCTGACGTACAATAGCTGAACTCCAGAATATGTCAACACTCCATTGAAGTGGGTTTTTGATTGATGGGTCCCCCTTGAAGATTTTCAATGAGGTTCTGGTGCTCCCGAGTACTCTAAAACTGGTGCTGCTACTGTGAAACATCGACTGATTGTCACAAGGTTGTGAAAGTTGCTTGATGGGGGAGGATTGGGGGCAACGAAATTAGAAGAGAGGCCAGTACTGGCCCACTTCGGGAACATCTCCGGGGACAGGGTGACTGATCAGTACTGAGGGAAGGGCGAATGCAGCCAAATACAGAGGGGTCCTTGAAGAAAATCTGCTTCAGAGTGCAAGCCACCTCGGATTGGGGTGACATACAGACAAGACAGGACCAGTCCCTGGCTGTCACTGAGTGTCTCTGCCAAAGCCCACACTTCGCTCCCATAGAACTTGTCAGGAGAGACCTAAAGGTGGCAGTTCATAGACGCTTCCCATCCCACCTAAAGAAGCTTTCTGCCAGGGAGATTGGGACAAACTGCCCAAAGCCAGGAGGGAAAAGCTTGTACAGACTAACGCAAAAAGACTCAAAGCTAGAATTACTGCTTCTAGAAAATACAGAATTAATGCTCAGAATACATTTAGGAATGAGGGATTTCATCAGTACTGGCATCAGGCCCAAGTTCTGTTAACATGGAGGATTTATAAAATAGGCTTGAAGATTTGCGTTGTGACCGTGACGGGAGTTTCATGAAGTAATTGGCCTCCTTCGCTTCTGGTAATCACAGATAACTGGCTGAATACGAGCCTTGTTTTGTTATGAGAGTGTTGCCATCTTGCAATGCCTTATTGTACATGTCTAGTTTTCTTAGACACTATATAAATATATACATATATATAGTGTGTGTTTGTGTGTATATGTGTATATGTATATAGTGTCTAAGAAAACTAGACATGTGCAGTAAGGCATTGCAAGATGGCAACACTCTATTTTATTTTTGTATTACTCAGAGAAATAACGAAAAGGCGAATAGAGATCGAATATATGGACACAGGTGATATGATTGTGACCTTGATAGGAGTGTATAAAATAACCAAGTATATATATATATATATATATATATATATATATATATATATATATATATATAGTAGCTGTGTTTTCCCAAAATTACCAAAGCTCTGCAGCTTTAACTCCAAAAATGGGATTCAACAAAAGCCTGACGCACAGAAATGATTCCACAGACAAATATCTTCGTTTTTAAAAGTTTAATTAAGTTTTAAGTTAAAACAGTTCACACAAAAAAGAAAATTAAAATAGCAAAAAAGAAAAATTAATGTTAAGAAAAGTTCAGTTCTAGGCTTACTCTTGTTACATCTCAAATCGTTACCATTTCTAAACGTTCAGAAAGCTGTATGCTTATCCCATTTCTAAGCTTAAAATGGGTCTTTCAAGTCCCTCTTTACTGGGACCAGTTCTAAACAAACTGAGCTTATTATCACATTGTTACTCAGTTATAATAAGAAGGTTCTATCTCTTACTAACTTATAGGGGGAAAAGACTATATAATAAGTTATGACTATGACAGGCATTTATATTCTATTCAAATTAAGCAAACATCAATATGAGTTTAACTCTAAACTTTAACTTTCTATGATTGGCTCTTACATTTCCGGCCCCTAATTGGCTATGCAGGAGCAGAGACAATTACTTGACTTCACTTCAATATGAGCCAATTACTTTTATATGACCTATTCTTTTCAAATCATTAGCAATAACACTGCAAACAAACATTTTAAAAAGTTCTTATTTCAAACATTGGCTGTTTCTTGAAGTAGGCCCAGTTTATTGACAGGTCTGTCCAGTGTGCTGGTTTTGGTCTGCACACAAACTCTTCTGACTGCACCTTTGGCGTCTGCCATTGTCTTTGTGACTCGACCTGTTACCCAGGAATTACGAGGTGTAGCTTTATCTACAATTAGAACAACGTCCCCTGGTTCAAAATTTCTTCTTGGTGCAAGCCATTTTTGACGTTCTTGAAGTATTGGCAGATACTCTTTTGTCCATCTTTTCCAAAACAAATCAGCCACGTATTGAATTTGTTTCCAGCGTCTCCTTGGGTATGGTTCATTTTCTGAAACGAGTTCAGGTGGCGTTTCAGGTTTTGTCTTCAGTAATAACAAGTGATTGGGTGTGAGTGGCTCCAAATCATTTGGGTCATCTGATGTCTTCGTAAGGGGTCTGTTATTGAGTATTGATTCCACTTTACACATCATTGTAGGAAGGTTTTCATCATCGAGTGTTTGTTGGTTTAGTGTTGAATTTAAGATCTTTCTTATGCTTCTGATTTGTCTTTCCCACACTCCACCTTGGTGAGAGGCTGATGGTGGATTAAAAATCCATTTGATTTGTTCTTGCATCATAGTGTCACTGATTTTTTTGTGTTCCAATTTTTTAATAGCTTCTCGTAGCTCTCTTTCTGCTCCAACGAAATGTGTTTCATTGTCTGAGCGCATGATTTTAACTTGTCCTCTTCTATCCGTAAATCGGAGTATGGCTTGGATACAAGAATCAGTGTCTAAGCTATGTGTGATCTCTATGTGCGCAGCTCTGGTTGTTAGACATGTGAAGATTACTCCGTACCTCTTGACCAGACTTCTTCCTCTCTTGACCAGAAAGGGGCCAAAATAATCGACTCCAACATTAGTGAACTTGGATTTATTTGGATATTTAATCAATGTAATCAAAGTTGTTTTTATGTTCTCTGCCTTTATGTAGAAATGTGACTGTGGAAATCAAGACAAAAATAATATGTAATACTGTAATGTAATTTGGCAGAAAGCGCTAACGTGCTTTTATAAAGAGCTAACTTAACTACAGAAAAATCAAGTTAAAAAAGATATTTAACACACGTTAATGACGACGATAAACATAAATACCTTTCATATTGTACACTAACATTCTCATAAAAATGTGAAAAAGTTTATATAGATTAAATAATATGACAATTATTAAAAAGAAATAATACAAGAGATAAAAAATAATTAAAACGATATGCTTAAAAATAGGATATGTCAGTAATGACGATAAACAGAGAACACTTGGATTCGCTATACAGAATATAATCGTACATCTCATTAGTTTTGTTTAATGAATCTACAGTTTCTTTAAATATACTGAGCTTTTTATTCTGTGAGTCCATGTCTGGTTCTGTTGTGACATTGTTCAGTGTCGGAAAACGTTTTCAGCTCCTTTTCTTTTTCTACACAGCAGCTCTTCTCCTTCTCTTTCGACGGACTGTGGGCGGTTGTGGGGCGGACTGAGGAAGGCAGGAGGCGTGGAAGGCCAAGTCTGCGACCAGCAGCCGGACCCTTCTCGAATCAGCTGACCTCAGCTCTGAAAGTCATGTGACTGTGCCAGTGGCTCGCCTTTTTAGGCTCTCGTTATACGGTAGTAAGAAATGAACTGATGTTAGCTGGTAATAACATGTCAGGACATCTGTTCAGCTGTTGTATTTGTATGTTTTTAATGTCTTTCATTGTGTTTCTTACTTCTTTTATAAGGCACCGCATACTTTTAGCTCCACCTTTACTGCTTTCACCTCTATCTATCTATCTATCTATCTATCTATCTATCTATCTATCTATCTATCTATCTATCTATCTATCTATCTATCAGTTATATAGCGCCTTTCACCTCTATCTATCTATGTATCTGTCATATAGCGCCTTTACTATATCCGTCTATGAAAGTCAATTCCAGGCGTTCCCAGTGTTGTTGCTCTTGTGAAGCTCTTTGAATTTCCTCCTCTACTCCATCTGTAATAATCAGGATAGAATTGAGGGTGTAGAGGTGATTGAACCACTAGGGTCACGTGACCATAATGTAATACAATTCTCAGTATTTTGTAAGAGTACAGATGCAAAGACTAAAATTGTTAAGTTGAACTTTAGTAGGGCTAATTTTGAGCAGATGCGACAAAGTCTAAGTAGGATAGACTGGGATAAGCTTTTAAATGTGGAGACAGTCGAGGAGCAGTGGAACAGGTTTAAAAATGTTTTACATGTAAAGCAGGACAGATACATACCTAAATTTGGAAGTAATAGGAAACTAAAAAAATCTCCACGATGGATTAATAAAGATTTAAAAAAGAAGTTGCAAAGAAAAAAACTGCTGTATAAGGCATATAAGACTAATGACTGCAAAGAGAACCGTAGCGCGTATGAGAACATGAGGGCAACCATTAAGAAGGATATCAGAGAGGCTAAAAGACAGTTGGAGAGGAATATAGCAGATAAGGTGAGAGAAGACCCCAAGAGATTCTTTCAGTATTTTAGTAGTAAAAGAACAGTTAAGGAGGAGGTCAAGTTCATCAGGAATAGTAAAGGAGAATTAAAAGATACAGACAATGAAATAGCAGATGCCCTAAACTTACATTTTTCTGAGGTGTTTACAAGTGAGCAAGTGGATAACCTGCCAGAGGTAAACACAACTACTAAGGAGGTACTGAGGGATTTGGAAATTGTAGAGGGAGAAGTGCTGCTCAGATTAAATAAGATGAAATCAAACAAATCACCAGGCCCAGATAATATTTATCCTCGTGTTCTTAAGGAGGCTAGTGAGTACATATATAAACCCTTGACACGTATTTTTAGGAAGTCACTGTGCACTGGAGAGATTCCAAAGGACTGGAAAATGGCAAATATCATCCCATTATATAAAAAGGGTGACAGGGCAGATCCAAGCAACTATAGGCCAGTAAGCTTAACAAGCATCACAGGAAAATTAATGGAAGGAATTATTAAGGATAAGATTGAGCAACACATGACAAGGACAGGAGTTATTCTGAACAGTCAGCATGGGTTCAGAAGGGGGAGGTCGTGTTTTACTAACATGTTGGAATTCTATGAGGAGGCAACAAAAGGATACGATCAAAGTGGAGCTTATGATATTATTTATCTGGACTTTCAGAAAGCATTTGATAAGGTGCCACATGAGAGGTTGGGCATCAAGTTAAAAGAAGTGGGAATTCAGGGTGATGTTTTTAGATGGGTGCAGAATTGGCTCAGACACAGGAAGCAGAGGGTGATGGTGCGAGGAACCTCATCAGAACTGGCTGATGTTAAGAGTGGTGTTCCACAGGGGTCAGTGCTAGGGCCGCTGCTATTTTTAATATATATAAATGATTTAGATAGGAATATAAGTAACAAGCTGGTTAAGTTTGCAGATGATACCAAGATAGGTGGATTAGCAGATAATTTGGAATCTGTTATATCATCACAGAAGGACTTGGATAGCATACAGGCTTGGGCAGATTTGTGGCAGATGAAATTTAATGTCAGTAAATGTAAAGTATTACACATAGGAAGTAAAAATATTAGGTTTGAATACACAATGGGTCGAAAAATCGAGAGTACACCTTATGAGAAGGATTTAGGAGTCATAGTGGACTCCAAGCTATCAACTTCAAACAGTGTTCAGAAGCCATTAAGAAGGCTAACAGAATGTTAGGTTATATAGCCTGATCTGTGGAGTACAAGTCCAAGGAGGTTCTGCTCAACCTTTATAATGCACTGGTGAGGCCTCATCTTGAGTACTGTGTGCAGTTTT
>NW_024386153.1:0-19684 GCF_016835505.1 Polypterus senegalus | reverse complement strand
TTCAGCAACATGTTCTAGCAGAGATGCTGGGTTTAATTAATACCTAAGATCCGTCTGGCTAATACAATTAGTATATACCAGGCGACAGCCAGCATTCTTTATTTTGAGCAGCACCACGCCAATGTTGCTTTTCAAATTAAATAGAGTTGGCGGTTCCAAGCATTACCTAGCGATAACATACATAAAAGACCACAAGACAGCACATTAGTGAGTCTTTATCCATCCATCCATTATCCAACCCGCTATATCCTAACTACAAAGTCAGGGGTCTGCTGTAGCCAATCCCAGTCAACACAGGGAGCAAGGCAGGAAACCCGGCAGGCGCCAGCCCATCGAGAAAACCCATGCAGACCGGGAAAACATGCAAACTTCCGCAGGGAGGACCCAGGAAGCAACCCAGGTTTATTGTTTGTTAATTTATTTTTAGTTTTAAAGTGTTTTCTCAAACAATTAAAAAAACGTTTCCTCCTGGGAAACATTGGGTATTTCAGTTAGTCATATATATTATACAGCATATACAGTATGTGTATACAGTCATGGCCAAAATTATTGGCACCCTTGGAATTTTCTCAGAAAATGCACCATTTCTCCCAGAAAATTGTTCGTTTATTTCCTTTATGTGCATTGGAACAACACAAAAAAACAAGAGAAAAAAAGCCAAATCTGACATCATTTCACACAGAACTCAACAACCAAGCTGGACAAAATTATTGGCACCCTCAACGTAATATTTGGCTGCACGCCCTTTGGAAAAAATAACTGAAATCAAGCGCTTCCTCTAACCATCAACAAGCTTGTTACACCTCTCAACTAGAATTTCCGACCACTCTTCTTTTGCAAACTGCTCAAGGTCTCTCAGATTTGAAGGGCGCCTTCTCCCAACAGCAATTTTGAGATCTCTCCATTAGTGTTCAATCGGATTTACATCCGGACTCATTGCTGGCCACTTCAGAACTCTAACACTTTGTCTTCAACCATTTCTGGGTGCTTTTAGAGGTATGTTTGGGGTCATTGTCCTGCTGGAACACCCATGACCTCTGACGCAGACCTAGCTTTTTGACACTGGGCCCTACATTGCGCCCCAATATCTTTCGGTAGTCTTCAGATTTCATGATGCCTTTCACACAGTCAAGGCATCCAGTGCCAGAGGCAGCAAAACATTCTCAAAACATCTTAGAACCTCCACCATGTTTGACTGTAGGTACTGTGTTCTTTTCTTCATAGGCCTCATTCCGTTTTCTGTAAACAGTAGGATGATGATCTTTACCAAAAGCTATAACTTGGTCTCATTTGTCCACAAGATGTTGCCCAGAAGGATTTTGGCTTCCTCAAGTACATTTTGGCAAACTACAGTCTGGCTTTTTTATGTTTCTGTGTCAGAAGTGGGGTCCTCTTGGCTCTCCTGCCATAACGTTTCATTTCGTTCAGATGTCGATGGATAGTTCGAGCTGACACTGTTGCACCCTTAGTCTGCAGAACAGCTTGAATATGTTTTGAAGTTGATTGGGGCTGTTTATCCACCATTCGGACTATCCTTAATTGCAGTCTTTTATCAATTTTTTTCTTCCGTCCATGTCCAGGGAGATTAGCTACAGTGCCATGTGTTGTGGACCTCTTGATTATGTTGCGCACAGTGGACAAAGGAACATGAAGATCTCTGGAGATGGACTTGTAGCCTTGAGATTGTTGATATTTTTCCACAATTTTGTTCTCAAGTCCTCAGACAATTCTTTGCTCTTCTTTCTGTTCTCCATGCTTAGTGTGGCATACTCAGACACACAACAGAAAGGTTGAGTCAGCTTTTCACCATTTTAACTGGCCTGTTTCTTGCCACAGGTGAGTTCAAACGAGCATCATATGCTTAAAATAAAACGATTTACCCACAATTTTGAAAAGGTGTCAATTATTTTGTCCGGCCCATCTTTGGAATTCTGTGTTACATGATGTAAGATTTGGCTTCATCCTCTGTTTTTTTGTGTTGTTCCAATGCACATAAAGGAAATAAACATGTATATACCAAAACATTTGTAATTGCAACAATTTTCTGGGAGAAATGGTGCACAGTCACAGTCCCCTGACTTGAATATCATCGAAAATCTATGGGATGATTTGAAGCAGGCTATCCATGCTCGGCAGCCATCAAATTTAACTGAACTGGAGGGATTTTGTATGGAAGAATGGTCAAAAATACATCCATCCAGAATCCAGACACTCATCAAAAGGGTATAGGATATATATAGTCACAGTGTTGGCCCCAACAATGAACGAATGAAAACTTGCAAGGCTGGAAGTCAAGAAACACCTGGTGACCTCGCGATTGACTCTTGTGCAGGGCCATCCACTGTAAAGGTGCATGGTCCATGATAAGGGTGAATTCCCGGCCCAACAGGTAGTACCTCAGCTGAGTAATCGCCCATTTAATCACCAAAGCCTCTCTCTCCACCGTTGCATACCTGGTCCAACAGTTTTCGGCACAGGAACATGATGGGGTGTTCCACACTATTGACAAATCGGCTCAGCACGGCCCCCAGGCCTGTATCCGAAGCGTGTCTGAAGCAGAGGATGAAAGGTAAAGAAAAGCTAGGTGCTTTCAAAATAGGTGCGGATGTAAGGGCCTGCTTCAAGTCACTAAATGCAGTTCCTCTCTTTTTAGTTCATACCGCAATGCTTGGGGCCCTCTTGTCAAATCAGTCGAGGGCGCTGCTCTCTCTCTCCATTTCAAAATGGCATCTACTTTAGAGCACTGTGCTTTCATGGTACCCTGACCCACCAAGTAGCCTAAATACTTGGCTTCGCTCAATCCAAAGAAGCATTTCTTGGGATTAATCTGAAGTCCGGCCTCACCAAGTGTCCACAATACCGCTTTTACCTTCTGTAGGTGCTCCATCCATGTGCTAGAATAGATGACCGCGTCATCCAGGTAGGCAGCACTGTATGAGTTATGAGGCATGAGCACTTTGTCCACTACACGTTGAAAGGTCGTTGGAGCCCCATGTAACCCAAATGGAAGGACACGATACTGCCAGTGTCCACTAGGGTGATAAACACGGTCTTAACGAGGAGTCCGTTAAAGGAACCTGCCAGTACCCCTTTGTCATGTCCAGCATGGTGAAATACTGAGCTTCTCCTAGCCACTCAAGGAGTTCATCCACTTGTGGCATTGGATAAGCATCAAATTGGGAGACCTGATTAAGTCAACGGAAGTCGTTGCAAAACCTTCAACTCCCGTCAGGCTTAGCGACCAATACAATGGGACTGGACCAGGTACTATGACTTTCCTCTATTACACCTAGTTCCAGCATGTGCTTGATCTCAAGCTCCACTTCAGCTCTTTTTGCCTTGGGAAGACGATATGGACATTCTCTGACTATAACCCTGGGGGCTCTGTAACAATGTCGTACTCAACCAAAGGGGTCCTTCCAGGGTTTTCACTCACTGCCTCTAGGACAGACAGGATATCCTTTTCTAGCTCCCATTGTTGTCTGGGACTTAAATCCACACCGAAGTTAAGGCTAGCCGTGTGAGCAAAGAGTGAGCAGGGCTGACCAGAGAAGAGATCAGGATCCCTGTCCTTCCATGGTTTCAGCAGATTTACATGATAAACCCGCTCCCTCGGCCAACAATTGGGTTGACTCACCAAACAGTTGACAAGTCCTTTCCTCTCCTTAACTTCGTAGGGATCTTGCCAATGGGCAAGAAACTTAGAGTGGGAGGTAGGGACTAGGACCATGACCCGATCTCCGGGCGGAACTCTCAGAGAGCGTGCCACGGTCGTAATATCGGAACTGTTCTGCTTGAGCCTCTTTCATGTGAATTATAAGGAGGGGCCAAATTTTACCAAATCTATCACGAAATTTGTGCAATATATTCCAATATATTTGTAAAGGGAAGAGCCTCCTCTTCCCATCCTTTTTAATATATCTAATATGCAATATCCAATACAATAATTAAAAAGGAGAGAACCCCTTGGAGGCTTGTGGGACTCGCAATGGAAAAAAGGATGAAGGGGGAGCTGATCCAGTCGTTGACCACCTTACGAAGCATTTGTTTGAGAGTTTGATTGAACCTCTCTTCAAAACCATTGGTTTGAGGATGATATACCACTGTCTTTAAGTGCTTTATTTTAAGTAACTTGGCAGTCTCTTTGAACATCTCCGAGGTAAAAGGCATTCCTTGTTCCATCAGGACTTCCTTAGGGATGCCAACGCTGCAAAGACCCTACTAAATCCCATGCAATGGCTTTAGAAGTGGCTGAGTGCAAACGGAACAGTTTCGGGTTATTTGGTAGCATAATCCATGAGGACTAAAATATACTTGTGTCCTCGGGCTGAATCTGTCGCAATTGACACTCCGGGCAGGAAGTGCAAAAGCGAGAACCTCCTCATTGATTCCCAGCCAATAAAAGCGGGGCTTAATCCGCCCAGGGTTTTCTTTGTGCCCAAATGGCCACCTAGGAGACCTGCCGCCTGAAGGTCCGCAGGATTAGCAGTAGTCATCTCTACTGTCCATCATGCTCAACTCACGCAATACAAAGGTCATTTTCCAACCAGCATTGACTGGTGAGTGCACTGGCCATTGACCAGGACCACTGCATTTTTGGCAAACTTAAGGAGTCGCATTCCACTGTTCCTTTTAAAAGATGCCGACATTTCCCTAAATTGAAAGTGCAAAAGCTGAGAGGGTCTGGGCCAACCTCAAGGGTGGTTTCCTCCCGTCTGCCTCGGCCTGGTGGATGACGTGTCGGGACACAACTTCCGGGAGTTGCCAATTCACTCAGGGAGGCCACTTGCTCTCTCTCTACCGGCTGATTACATGCCATGGAGGCAGCTGGAGACAGCTCATCCCCGTCTATAACTAGGCCCAAATTAAACCAAGGAGTGGTATGTGTCTTGCGCTTTAATTTCAGACCAGTCCTGCCCCAGTATCACCAGGTGTGGTGAATTTGGGAGGCCCGCCATAGTTAATTTTTTTACCGATCCTCCACAACTGATGGCACCAATGGTGGACCTTACCAGTTGATTTCTCCATGGACACAGGTTATACTGGTCTTAATTTTCAACCACTGTCGTGGCAGCACAAACTGGCGGGCAACAATGGTGATGTTGAGGGCCTGAATGAAAGTAATTCCACACTAGACCACAGGTGGCAGAGTGTACTAACTGTTTTTCTTGTTTTCCTGCAGACCATTCACGGGAAATTCCACCTGACCCCGATGACGTCACTTCTGAACCCATGGACGAAGACCTTTCTGGTTGCAGCTTTTGATAACATCACATCTGAGTCGGAGCCTATGGAGGAGGACCCTACCGGTTCCACCTGGATGACCTCATTTCCTGTTCTGTCCTTTAAAGCCGCCATCTTACCTCCATACCATACACGTCAGTGGTATAACCTATACACTTTTGCAGCCAGAGAACAGGATACGAGTGGCTACCCTAAACCCTTCTTCGACTTTGTGTCTCCTTATTGTGACAATATATATATATATATATAATATATATATATATATATATATATATATATATATATATATATATATACACAGTAGGATGCAAAAGTTTGGGCAACCTTGTTAATAGTCATTATTTTCCTGTATAAATCATTGGTTGTTACGATAAAAAATGTCAGTGAAATATATCATATAGGAGACACACACAGTGATATTTGAGAAGTGAAATGAAGTTTATTGGATTTACAGAAAGTGTGCAATAATTGTTCAAACAAAATCAGGCAGGTGCATACATTTGGGCACCGTTGTCATTTTATTGATTCCAAAACTTTTAGAACTAATTATTGGAACTCAAATTGGCTTGTAAGCTCAGTGACCCCTGACCTACATACACAGGTGAATCTTATAATGAGAAAGAGTATTTAAGGGGGTCAATTGTAAGTTTCCCTCCTCCTTTAATTTTCTCTGAAGAGTAGCAACAAAACAACTCTCAAATGATCTGAAGACAAAGTTTGTTCACCATCATGGTTTAGGGGAAGGATACAAAAAGCTGTCCCAGAGATTTAAGCTGTCTGTTTCCACAGTTAGGAACATATTGAGGAAATGGAAGACCACAGGCTCAGTTCAAGATAAGGCTCGAAGTGGCAGACCAAGAAAGATTTCGGATAGACAGAAGCTTACTGTAATGGTGAGAAACAGTCAGAGTCAACCCACAGACCAGCACCAAAGACCTACAACATCATCTTGCAGCAGATGGAGTCACTGTGCATCGTTCAACCATTTGGCGCACTTTACACAAGGAGATGCTGTATGCGAGTGATGCAGAGGAAGCCTTTTCTCCACCCACAGCACAAACAGAGCCGCTTGAGGTATGCTCAACCACATTTGGACAAGCCAGCTTTATTTTGGAATAAGGTGCTGTGGACTGATGAAACTAAAATTGAGTTATTTGGGCATAAAAAGGGGCATTATGCATGGAGGAAAAAGAACACAGCATTCCAAGAAAAACACCTGCTACCTACAGTAAAATATGGTGGTGGTTCCAACATGCGCTGTGGGCCGTAGCGCAGGGACTGGGAATCTTGTCAAAGTTGAGGGACGCATGGATTCCACTCAGTATCAGCAGATTCTGGAGACCAAATTCCAGGAATCAGTGACAAAGCTGAAGCTGCTCCGGGGCTGGATCTTTCAACAAGACAACGACCCAAAACACTGCTAAAAATCCACTAAGGCATTCATGCAGAGGAACAAGTACAACGTCGGGAATGGCATCTCAGCCCCAGCCAGACCTGAATATAATTGAAAATCTGTGGTGTGAGTTAAAGAGAGCTGTCCATGCTCGGAAGCCATAAAACCCCTGAATGAACTAGAGATGTTTTGTAAAGAGAATGGTCCAAAATACCTTAACCACAATCCAGATTCATTGGAACCTAAAGGGCTTAGAGGCTGTAATTTCTGCAAAAGGCGGATCTACTAAATATTGATTTCATTTCTTTTTGTGGTTCCCAAATTTATGCACCTGCCTGATTTTGTTTGCAATTTTACACTTTCTGTAAATCCAATAACTTAATTTCACTTCTCAAATATCACTTTTGTTCTCTATATGATATATTTAACTGACATTTTATCGTAAAACCAAGGATTTATAAGAGGGAAAATAATGACTAAAAAAGGGTTGCCCAAACTTTTGCATCCCACTGTATATATTTGACTGATTGGGTTTCTCTTGACCCCTTGAACCCCTCAGTCACTGTCAGGCACCAAGTAAAAGTCCAATAAGTTGACTTTTATTAATAACAGTACAAAGCACCCCTCTCCACCACAATCCTCATATAATAAACCAATACAATAACAATAAACTCCACCACCTCAGAAACGTGCCCCTCCTGCTATCAGCCTCAGCTCACGCTGGGAGCTCCCACAACCTTTTATAGTCCCTGACCCAGAAGTGTTCAAATCCCAGTAATGTGATCTTCTGTCACTCCGGTCAGATCAAAGTCCTTTTTCACCCGAAGTATGGGCATTCCTGCCATCGCCTGCCTATGACACACTCGGTTATAGAACATATGACTCTTTTCTCCCTGCAGCTCCCCTTTGCAGCCCCTGGGTTCCAGCAGGCTGTATAAAACTCCATTGTCCAATTCCTACCTCCATACTGGGCCTGGGGGTATTGGCTATGGACACAATATATACATATATATATATATCCCTCCATCCATTTCTAACCCGGTGAATCCCAATAAGGTCAAAGGATCGCTGAGCCAATCCCAGCCAACACAGGCACAGGCGGAACCAATCCTGGGCAGGGTGCCAACCCACCGCAGGACACACACAAACACACCTACACACCAAGCACTAGGGCCAATTTAGAATCGCCAATCTACCTACCTGCATGTCTTTGGATTGTGGAGGAAACCGAGCCGGAGCCTACGCAGACACGGAGAACATGCAAACTCACGAGGGAGGACCCGAAGTGAACCGGTCTCTAATGCAGGCAAGCGCTACACTCAGCCACCATTCCGCCTTATATATATATACACTAGGGAGTGCTGGCGGAAGGTAGTCCAGGAGTCCGGTACTTCTGGTTACCGCTTGTGTGGCGGAAGTGCCAGCGAAATTCAAGGGGCACCTGGCATATCCGGGCAACATTAAAGGGCCGCCTTCCAACAATTGAGAGCTGGTGTTGGGTGGAGACAAGGCTTTGGTGTGTGGTGAGAAGGCGCCCAAGAGGACCATTGTGGGGCCAGAGAGAAGGCTGATTGGAGCTGGAGCACATGTGAGCTGTGCGGGACTGTTTATTGACTTGAAAATAGTGTAAATAAATTGTGTGTGGTGGACTGAAGCGCTTGTCGTCTGTCAGTGGTTGGCTTTCTGATATATACATATGCTGTATATATTGTCAAACACGTGCATAGAGGCAAGCTAAAAGCTTGAGTAAGGGCAATTTGAATCAGACCGGGATGTGCAGGAGTGCACTAACTCTTTATTCCCTTCCTACAGACACATTCACAGGATTCCACCTGGCCCCTGTGATGTCAGTTCTGGGCTCGAGCTCAGCCAGAGTACGCCAAAACCCTAACCTGCCACCCCCGTACAACCTGGAACTTGTGCCGACATCCCCAGAGTCGTGGGTGTGCAAACCACTTGGGAAAAAGGAGGAATACAGGTGGAGAGAGGAGGGGTTGGTGATGCTCTGACTTAACCGTGGTGGTCCCACACAGGCATGGTGAGCGTAAATGGGTATAAGACCAGAGCCTTGTTCGATGTTGCTGCGTGACAGTGGTTAAAGATTAAGACCAGTATAACCTGTGTCCAAAGAGAAATCACTGCGTACAGGTCCGCCACTTGTGTCATCAGTCATGGAGGATCAGTATGGAAATTAACCGTGGCGTCGCCTTCCGAATCCACCTCATCCGGTGATACGGGCGGGACTGGTCTAAAATGAAAGCAGTGAGACACATACCACCTCTGAGTTTAACTTAGCCCTAGTTGTAAACGGGATGAGCCGTCTCAAGCTGCCTCCATGCCGTAACCAGCCAGCAGAGAAAAATTAAGCAGTCTCCCTGGAGACGGGCAACTCCTGGACCGTGGCGTCAATATATCATCCACCAGTGCAAGCGGCACGGAGGAAACCATGCCCCTTGAGGCTGGCCGAACCCTCCTTTGCAGTTTCCAATTTAGAGAAATGCCAGCGCCTTTTAAATTGGAGCAGTAGAATGACGATTCCCTAAGTTTGCCAAAATGCGGTGGTCTTAGTCAATGGTCAGCGACTTCAAGTCAATGCCACCAGGTCCTCAGTTTGTGTTGGAAAATGACCTTCTATCGCATAGCTGAGCATGATGGGCAGAGAGATGGCTACTGCTAATCCCATGGACCTTCCGCAGCAGGTCCCTAGCTCTACTTTTATTGACCAGGAATCAATGAGGAGGTTGTTGCTTTTGCACTTCCTGCCCGGAGTGTCAGTTTCACAGATTCCTAGGAAGGACCGTGTTCCTCTCATTCCTATTCCCCAATTGATGTTCCCTTTCACAGAATTGGGGTTGACATATCGGACCCTAGAGCCTTCAGCCCTAGGACACAAGTACATTTTAGTCCTTGAATTATGCTACCAAATATTAGACATTTTAAAATAAGGATGGAAGAAGAGGCTCTTCCTCTACAAACATTACATTACATTACACGATAGATTTGGTAAAATTTGCCCTCCTTAAAAGTCACATGGAAGAGGCTCAAGCAACACAGGTCCATTATTGACAAGGCACGTCTCTCAGGAGTTCCACCAGGAGATCGAGTCATGGTCCTAGTGCCTACTTCCACGCTAAGTTACTAGCCCATTGGCAAGGTCCTGCAGGTTAAGGAGAGGAAAGGACTTGTTGACTATTTGGGAGTCAATCCAATCGCGCCAAGAGAACGGAGTTTATCATGTAAATCTGTTGAAACAAATTTACACACTCTTTGCTCAAGTGAGCAGCCTTAACTTGTTGGATTTAAGTCCCAGGAGCTTGAAATAGTTATCCTATCCATCCCAGAGGTAGTGGAGGAAAACCCTGAGGACCTCTATGATTGAGCACAACATTGTGACAGAGCCTGGGGTTGTAGTCCAAGAACGCTCTATCGCCTCCCTGAGGCAAAAGAGCTTCAGTGGAGCTTGAGATCAAGCACATACTGGAACTAGGAGTACAGAGGAAAGTCATAGTTCCTGGTCCAGTCAATAAGCCTGTTGGGAGTTGGAGGTTTTGCAATGACTTCTGTTGGCTTAATCAAGTCTCCCAATTTGATGCTTATCCAATACCATGAATGGACGACCTCCTTGAGTGGCTAGGACAAGCTTCAGTATTTCACCACGCTGGACATGACAAAGGGTACTGGCAAGTTCCTTTAATGGACTCGGAAGGTAAGACCCATTTAGTATCCTTAGTGGACACTGACAGTATCCTGTCCTTCCATTTGGGTTACGGGCCCGCAAATTTCCAGCATCTGGTGGACAAAGTGCTCAGGCCCCATAACCTCATATAGTGCTGCCTACCTTGATGACGATCATCTACTCCAGTAAATGGACGGAGCACCTACAGCAGGTAAAAGCGGTATTGCAGACACTGGTGAGGCCGGATTCGGATTTATCCAAAGAAATGTTTCTTTGGATTGAGCGCCAAGTTTAGGCTACCTGGTGGGTCGGAGTACCGGAAGCCACAGTGCTCCAAAGTAGATGCCATTTGAAATGGCCCCGCCCCAACCACGGACGCCACACCAGGTTGAGCTGGTGGGTACTACCGCTTGTGCCCGTTCTCGGAGATGCGCACCTTGAATGATTTGACAAAGAAGAAACCCCAAACATTGTGGTATGGACTGACAAGACAGGCGCTGCATTTAGTGACTTGAAGCAGGCCCTTCATCCGCACTTGTTTGAAAGTACCTAACTTTTTTCCTTTCATCCCCAGATGAACGCTGACACAGGCCCAAATGCTGAGCCAACTTGTCAATGGTGTGGAACACCCTCATAGTTCCTGTGCAAAACTGTTGGACCAGGGAGATGAGGTATGCGTGGTGGAGAGGAGGTGATTAAATGGGTGATTACTGGCTGAGATACTTCCTGTTGGGCCAGGAATTCACCCTTGTCACGGACCATGAACCTTTACAGTGGATGGCCATGCACAAGGAGTCAAACGCTCATTGTCAGGGGCTCTTCACGCCAATGGCGATGCTCTTTCTGGGTTCATGACCTCTCGGTCCGAACGGGTCTGGGCTGGGGACTGGGTGCCTTGTCACCACAGCGCATGGTAAGCAGCTTGAGTAAGGGCAATTCGAATTAGACCGGGATGTGTAGAGTGCACTGATCTTTTCTCCCTTCCTGCAGACTATTCACAGGAGATTCCAGTTGCCCTCTTGATGCCACTTCCATGCCCTTCTTGCTCAATACTTTGCACCTTTGCAGCAATTACAGCCTCAAGTCTTTTGAATATGATGCTACAAGCTTGGCACACCTATCCTGGCCAGTTTCGCTCCATTCCACTTTGCAGCACCTCTCAAGCTCCATCAGGTTGGATGGCGTTGGTCACAGCTCATTTTAAGATCTCTCCAGAAATGTTCAATCGGATTCAAGTCTGGTTTCTGGCTGGGCCATTCAAGGACATTCACAGGTTGTCCTGAAGCCACTCCTTTGATATCTTGGCTGTGCTTAGGGTCTTGTCCTGTTGAAAGATGAACCATTGCCCCAGTCTGAGGTCAGAGCGCCTCAGGTAGGTTTCATCCAGGATGTCTCTGTACATTGCTGCAGTCATCTTCCTTTATCCTGACTAGTCTCCCAGTTCCTTCAGGTGCTTTTGGCAAACTCCAGGCGGGCTGCCATGTGCCTTTACTAAGGAGTGGCTTTCCGCAGCCACTCTACCATACAGGCCTGATTGGTGGATTGCTGCAGAGATGGTTGTCCTTCTGGAAGGTTTCTCTCTCCACAGAGGACCATGGAGCTCCTGACAGAGTGACCATTGGGTTCTTGGTCACCTCCCTGACTAAGGCCCTCTCCACCGATCCCAGTTTAGATGGCTGGCCAGCTCTAGGAAGAGTCCTGGTAGTTTCAACTTCTTCCACTTACGGATGATGGAGGCCACTGTGCTCATCTGGACCTTCAAAGCAGCAGAAATTTTCTGTAACCTTCCCAGATTTGTGCCTCGAGACAATCCTGTCTCGGAGGTCTACAGACAATTCCTTTGACTTCATGTTTGGTTTGTGCCTGACATGAACTGTCAACTGTGGACCTTATATAGACAGGTGTGTGACTTTCCAAATCATGTCCAATCAACTGAATTTACTCAGTTGGACCTCCAATTAAGCTGCAGAAATATCTCAAGGATGATCAGGGGAAACAGGATGCACCTGAGCTCAATTTTGAGCTTCATGGCAAAGGCTGTGAATACTTGTACAGTACATGTGCTTTCTCAATTTTCTTTGTTTTAATAAATTTGCAAAAGCCCTCAAGTAAACTTTTTGCAACGTTGTCTTTATTGGGTGTTGTTTGTACAATTCTAAGGAAAAAATTATTTAATCCAGTTTGGAATAAGGCTGTAACATAACAAAATGTGGAAAAAGTGAGGCGCTGTAGATACTTTCCGGATGCACTGTACATGGGTGACTGCCCAAACCTCGATATGGCTCTCTTGTGGGTTTGTGACATTTTTATATATACAGGTGTATATTATATATATATATATATATATATATATATATATATATATATAAAGCAGACTGTATAGTCTTGTTGTGGTCTTGCATGTATGTTATCATCCAGTTGTTGATGCTTAACGTTCTGGTGTGCTCCGTAATTGCAACCGACAGTTGTATCATCTGCTCTGAAAAGCAACTGATAGTTTTACCATGAAAAATCCTTAGCATTATTAGTATTATTTGTTTGTTGTTTAATGTATTTATGTAAGAAAAATATTTAACCTTTAATTGATTGTAAAAGAATTCAATTGGAAGAGACTAATTGAGATTCGGTCTTGTATGTATGTTATCATCCAGTTGATGCTCAGAACGTTTCTGTTGTGCTCTGTAAAAGCAACAGACATTTTTATAATTGTGCTCCATAAAAATAACCTACAGTTTTATCATGAAATTTCTGTAGTATTGTTTGTTGTTTAATGTTTGTTTTTGTAAACTATATTTTCATCTTGCATTATTCTTATTGTAACAATGTTGTAGTAGTAACATAATTAAATCATCCTAATAATAATAATAATTTAATTGACTTTTTTTGTCGACAAAAAGTTGCCATGTAAAAATGTACTACACCACAAAACAAAAATTAATCTTTCAAAAAAACCTTAAAAAACACTTTGCTTTATCCATCGTTTTACACTACCGAACGTATTCTGGATTTTATTTTGATGAATATAGCCTATCTATTATATATAAGATAAGCAAGCAATTTTATTTTTTATCTACCATAAACATCTTATATTTATTTTGTGGATTCAGTGGCTGTCGTTTGCATTTTTGTTTATTCATTAATGAACAAAATTCTATTTGTTTTGCAGCATTTAGCTAACGTGTTGGTGTTACAATTTTATCAAAATAATGGAAGTTTTTTAATACATTCATAACCAAAAAACTAAATTAATTAAGTTATCAAAAGTAAACTATAGACCAAATATAGCTATGATATTTAACTTATAATATTTATTTATATAGGTGAAATATTTAACCTTTTTATTTTTATTTTCTTTGCTGAATGGTTGTTGGCATTAGGAAGTAGAAAAAAAGAGAAAGACCCACAGACAGGACCAATGCAACTTCCAAAACAATTTTGCAGCTCGAAGATCTGAAGAATAAAGTATTTCCAAATATTAAAGAAAATGATAAAAATCATCAGTGGCTGTGCGAAACAGCAATGATAGAGTGTACAAGTTAAATCTACAAATTCAAAAATGTTACCTAGCAACAGCAAGCAATACAAGTCTATTGACACTGACATGAATCAATCTGTATTTTATCCAATAGAATTTCTGAACTCATTGAATCCTGCTGGATTTCCACCTCACAATCTGGAACTGAAAATTTGTGCTCCAATCATACTAAACATTTGCAAAACTGTAAAAGGAACAACTAAAACTGAAACAATGTGATACAATAAGAGAAACAAAAATGCCTTCAGATTATGCCTTTACAAGGAAATAAACAGAGTATGGAAATACTGTAGATGTCGCCACCTCTTTTCCATGTGCTGCTTGCTTCAAAATCAGTCTTGATAATAATATAAAACAATACTTAATGTAGCCACTAGAGGTCCCCTAACAAACATATTTAATGAGGACAACAATGTGTTCAAAGCTAAAAAAAACACTGAATGTGGAATGTAGTGCTCAATTTTGTATCAGTTCAAAATTGATATCAACAGTAAAATTTTGTTAGAAACTACTATTCATATGTTGCAGCAGTGTTTTCACCTTAAAGCAACTATAATAACTTTGAGTTATACAGTACTTTAATGTAAATATATGTCTCAATGATAAAAAAATGCATTTGAAATGTACTGCCATAGCTTGTGTATCAATTTGAAAAAGATCTGAACAGTACACTTTTCATGGGAAACTACTATTTAAATGCTACAGCAGTGCTTTCACCTTTGCAGTATTTTCACCTTATATTCACCTAATTCATAACAAACCATTCACTTTTATTGTTTTTCATCCATCCATCTTTTCCACTTATCCGGTAGGTCGTCAGGGCAGCAGCTTGAGCAGAGGCCCAGACTTCTCCCCGCCACTCTTCTGAGCTCTTCCTGGAGAATCCCAGTGCTCTCAGGCCACCGGATATAGTCCCTCCAGCTGTCCTAGTCTCTCCTGGGCCTCCCTCCCGCTTGGATATGCCCGAACACCTCACCAGGGAGGCATCCAGGAGGCATCGCATCTGACTCCTCTCATGTCGAGGCAGCTGCTCTACTTGAGACCTTCCCGATGACTGAGTCACCCCATCTTTAAGGGAAAGCCCAGATCACCTGCAGGAAACTCATTTCAGCGCTTGTATTCCGATCTCTTTCTTCAATCACTACCCATAGTTCATGACCATAGGTGAGGTAGGAATGTAGACCACTGGAAATTGGAGGAGCTTTGCCTTACTGCTCAGTTCCTTTTCACAAAGATTGATGCAGAGCCACCACTGCGGATGCTGTACCATCCACCTGAATTTCACCCTACTTCCTCACTCGTGAACAAGACCCCTGATACTTGAACTTTCCACCTGGGGCAGGATCTCTCCCAACCCTGGAGGGCACTCCACCCTTTTCCCGCTGAGGACCATAGCCCGATTGGAGGTGATTCCATCCAGCCGCTACACCTAGCTGTGAACCATTCAGAGAGAGCTGAAGATCATGGCCTGATGAAGCAAACAGGACAACATCATCTGCAAAAGCAGTGACCCAATCCTGAGTCCACAGACCGGACCCCTCAACACCCTGGCTGACTCGAAATTCTGTCCATAAAGTTATGAACAGAATCGGGCAAAGTTTTGTTAGGAAACTACTATTTATATCTTGCCAGCAGCATTCTCGTGTTAATTCATTAACAAATCATTCAGTTGTAGCTGTGCTTCCAAGCATTAAGAAACTAAAATGCCCTCCAGTCCCAGCTGTGGCCCTGATTGACGCCTGTGGAAAGCACAGGGGCAGCTGGGGAGAGGACCGCCAGCGGTGGTTTAAATGGAAGCCAGCTAGACAATAACAGGAAGTTGAGTTTGCAGCTGAGTTTTGCCCTCTGTCATGTCAGTAATATCATCGCCCTTGGATTAATGTTTTGTCCTGGATTATTGCACCTGTATGGATGTATAAATTGTCTTATGTCTGTTTGTCCTGTGAGTAGTTGTGTCGGATTGGTCACCCTGTCTTTCGCCGGGTGAAAACTTCCAATCCACCAAAACAGGAATACAGGTAGGACTATTTATATACTACTTACAGAAAGCTGTTGCCTGGACCGTCATGTTCTCTTTCATTCCTCATCATTTTGTTGCCACTGCATTCGGACACTGTTATGGACTTTCTAGTTAGTGTTTATCTTGTTGTTGTTTCGTATTGACTTATTTTTGTGATTGCCGATCAGGGGCTGGGGCAGAAATGCGTTTGTTTTCTTGCTTTATATTTTCTCATTTTATTTTTTGTTGAATATATTCAGTTTAATTATTGTTTAAGTCATTTGTTTCAGTAGCATTGTGTGTGAGATGAGAGTCTGGCCAAAGATTGGGGATTCTTGGAACTACTAACAAAAAAAATAAGTAAATCACTGTCTATTTAGCTGGATGAATCTTAGCGTAACTATGACCGCTACACAGTGTATCATAATGTGATGCAATGTAGACGTCTGCACAGAATTGATTTTTTTTTTAAAACCCTCTACCACATCACTTATCAATACAAGCACCCTGTAACCAAACAAGGCCTGTGAAAGTATGGGCAACTCTTGTTTGCTTGCTTGCTCTGAGAGTAAAAGAGGACTACCAGCTGTCCAGTTTCACTGCACTCTTTGATTTAGTGCTACTGCATTAAAGTGCGAATACTGCAAAATATTACATCTCGTCTTGTTTCTACACTTTGTGATATTCTTAAAAAGAAGATAATGGAAATAGATGCTTTGGGCTGAGAAATGTTGTAATTTGTAGAGCATGTGGATAGGAGTTGGTGCTGAACAGTTTAAGTTCTTTCAGATGTCGTAATATATTATTGTAACTCAGTCAGTGCATCTCTGAACGGTTTTAGAAAAGAGTGCAATTTTTTTTCTTGTAAATCCAGCCAATTGTCAAATTGTTCATTGAAATTAAGAGTTCCATCTTGTTTCGACATACTGTTTGAGCGAGCTTATTGTCCAGCAGTGATGCAGAGGATGCGGTGAGGTTCATGGCTGGTGAGGCACTGACTCCTTCAGTTAGATTTACATATATTTGAATCCGAAAGAGTAGCTTATCTACTAATCTCAACTGCAGCATGAACATTGACTACTGGTTATGTTTCATATCTCATCAGCATACTTTACATACACATAGTAAAGTACATATTTGGCTAAGAAAGAACATTACATTTATAGCGGTGAGAGAGAGCGATTTGCTCTGCACCAGGCATATGTTCTAAATTTGCCATTGCAATTCCACAATTCATACTCATTCAATACAAATTAAACTATAAAGTCGTGTACAAACAAATGGCTTTCAATTTTGACCTTAATTGAAATATTTAGTTGCTTTTAATTCTGATGTTTTAATCAATTTTAATACAAACTGTTAACCAAAAGGATATCAAGAAAATCAAAAGAATATTTTATTTAAGTTCAAAATTTTGTTTTAAATATTGATTTTTTTTTTAGAATGGTCCCATTTTTTATAAAATAGAGAACCATTTATGGTCTTACCTTTATTTGTAAATGAAGTCCATGCACCTGTCCTTATCCATGAAAATCTGTATCGCTTTTTTGTAAAAGTCTCCTTTTCCTTTAGTTTTAAAATCTTAATCTTCTGTTTTGGCAGTCAGTGGAACAAAAATAAAATAAAACAACGCTGCAGTGCACTTGACTTCTTATATCTCACATCTGCCCCTTCGATGCGCACGATACTGTCTCCTACCTTGCATGCCTTTTCACTGCGGTTTTTATGTCCTATCATTAAGACTAAACATGTCACACTATTCATTAAATATATTAACCAGACTGTGGAAAGTCAGGGTGTATAACAAACATGTCTGCAAACATTATATTGACGACATACAGAGGAGCAGCAACAGGCATGTGCCAATTGCATGCATCAACCCAATGTGTAAGGGTGAGTGCAGTCCAAGGTGAGGCTAGTCGCTACTCACACCTCATGTTTTTCCCTGTATTTGAACAGGAAATGCAATTCAGATTTTGACTATAAAAATTATTACAATGATGAATCATACAAAAACAAATTTATAGCACAGACCAGTGGACAAATTTATTTATTGTACGTTATTATTATTAGTTTTAGATGACAGATTCACCTGTCGCCCCTGAACGCATCGCCTCTAGTCCAGTATGTTTAAAATAGCATACAAACCTTTTTACATTAGCCAGGATCTGTGCACATCGGTGCTTTCTCCATCACTGCTGGTGTAGAAGCACTTGAGAGAATCATGTTAATAAAGTGGGCAGTATAGTTTCATCTGGTGTTGCCGCGGGGCAACATTTGCTCCTCAGTCAGTGTAATAGTCAATTTCAAAAGCGCACGTTTTCAAACAGTATAGCTTAATGCTTTCACCCGCTTTAATCATGTTTGCTTTAAACAGGGTCACAAAAGCACCCTTGACACAAGATTGTAGTTCTCATTAATATAATATTAAAGATATTAAAGATTAAAGATATTAAAGAGGGGTTTCAGTCCAAGTATCAGTTGTGACAACACAGTCTAAACTACTGATGTCTCTAGCATGTCATATATGATATCCTTTCTCAGTTATGGTGCTTTTTCTACCACATACCCATATAGTCGCTCAACTATGGCAATATTTAAACTTCAGACTTTCCCATTTTGGCTGCCATGTTGAATATAGCCCTACCGACACTCCGTCGTAAACCCTATATCTTTGTAAGCAAAATCCACACATTTGCTCTATGCGTGCTTTTTAGATTACTTGTTACTCTTGGCAAGTTTGGCAAGAATGTCTAGTTTAGTTTGATGCTTGTTGCTGCATACACGGACATTAAACCTGAGGTGCCTGACTTGTGTCTACGGATGTTAGACATTTATTGCAGTAGTAAACTGCACTTGGTTTCCATTGTCATTGATAACAATTGAAATGACTGCCAAATGTCTGAATTCACTTCACTGAATTTTGCAGTCATGTACTTACCTTTTAATGCTGTTTCCACCGCTGAGGCTCTCTGGGCTCTACAATCTTTAGAAGGCTGAGACACTATATAGAATACATCATAATTGATATATTGAATGAACATGCTGTTTCAAATTTAATTGTAATTTCCCATACTCTGTCTCCGGCCGTAACTGAAATTTTATTGAATGGACGTTCTGTTTTAAATTTAATTTTAATATCCCTACTCATACCCACCAGAAAATGAAAATCAGTCCTGCATTGCAAGCAAATTGTTTGTCCTCAAGGACTGCAGACCTCTACTTCAAAGCTAAAAACACTGAATGTGAAATGTAGCATTGCAATCACTTATAAATTCTCAACATCTCAACAGTAATGTTCTTTTAGGAAACTACTATTTGGGCAACTACAAGCGATAGTTATACAGTACTTAAATGTAATATAAAACACTTCAATGTTGTTAAAACAGAACTTGAATGTAGTGCTGTAGCTAGGGTATCAGTTAGAAAATTGTCTGAACAGTACAGTTCTTTTAGGAAAGTATCACACTTATAGCAGCGTTTCACCTGACCTCAAAATGTGTTTCAAGGCCGAAACCAATGAATGTGAAATGTAGTACTGCAGTTTTTGCATTAGAAATTAATGTCAACAGTAATGTTCTGTTAGAAAACTTATTTATATGTGTTATACTACATTTTTCTTAATATTAGTGTCATGTCTCTATGATGGATTTATTCACATGTGCATGTTAAATTCGCACACAGGGGCCTAGATTTTGACTAAGTATTATAGCACCTTGTCTGTAGAGGACAAAATATATTATTAATAATTTATTTTTAGCATTAATAGAAAAGATGTTTTAAGTTCAAAATTTTATACTATGGATAATTTACCTATGATAGTCATCACATAGCCCC
>NW_024386152.1:0-28759 GCF_016835505.1 Polypterus senegalus | reverse complement strand
ACTTTCAATTTCGTCATGGTCATGTGGATTTTGAGTCATTGATTTGCTACTCAATCAACACAAAAATCAATTAAGAATTCTCTCTAGCTTTTTAATGGAAATAAAAAGCAAACTAACAATACAGAGAACACAAAAATGCTTATACAAGTTGACCTTTTTTTTATGATGAGCTATTACTTTTACATGAAAAAGGGATGCTTATACTTCCTGTCCATCACATGAAGACAATAAAAGCTTCCACTTGTAAATGACTTTGACTGTGCAAAAATCTTCGTATATCACAATAGCATGATAATAACAATAACAGATTAAACTCATGATTCTACAGGCACAACTTCTCAGCCAGACAAATAAGTGACAACCTTTTTTCTGAGAAGTTAAATGCTTCCATTTAAATATGCATGATAAAGAAATGCTATTTATTGGCATGACGCATTAGAAAATATAAATAAAAATTACATTTCTGTTTGCCTTTTTGGCTTTGAATACAAAAATTTTATAAGGCAGATACAACACAAATAACAAACAACAATGAATAACCAGTAAAAATCAATATATACAATATACAATGGCTAAAACAGTCCATATCTCTGTCATCAATAAGCACAGATGATCATGCTCTTCACTGGCTAGATAGATTCCAGGCAAGGAACACAAACATATCTGGCTTAAGGCAACATCTCACTAAGGTGACAATATTGCCGGCCATACCTCACATTTTCCCAGACACCAAGGCACATGCACTTTCTTGCTAATTTCACCATAAAAGAGAACCTTGCTTACTTTTTAAAGTAATGCAATGCAATACTTATTTACTTTAACTACAAACACCTGCGCTTTTAATGACCTGCTACATCATATTCAGCCCTTCGTTCATCATTCTGACACCCACGTAACCAGTCTCTCTTCAAAATTTACCACCTCAGAAAACCCAGCATGTGAGCAGCAAGGCACTGCCATGTCTGG
Source organism: Polypterus senegalus (assembly GCF_016835505.1). Taxonomy (NCBI): domain Eukaryota; kingdom Metazoa; phylum Chordata; class Cladistia; order Polypteriformes; family Polypteridae; genus Polypterus; species Polypterus senegalus. Next base: position 27,793 of record NW_024386152.1, on the reverse strand, counting down.
CGTCAGAACGGACTATGAAATCTGGTTAAAATTTGCATCCCCATTGCAGATAATGACTAAAAAAGAGAACACAACATGCAAGACTGAGCTAGAGTTCTGTAAATCAACTAATTATTTTTAAACAATTGTTAACTGGCATGCTCAGATATTTCATGGATAGCAGATACTGTATTTGTGAGTCATTACAAGAAAGTAGGTCTATAATGATAGTTTCATAGCTCAGATCTTATTTAAAAATATCTTAATACATAATGTAGTTTACGATGAAATATAAATTGTCTTTTCATAAAAGTTAAACACCAATTTAAAAAGTTACATTTCAAAGCCTCAGAATTGTTTTCTCTTTGTTTTTTCTTGATATGGTCTGTAGTATTTTTTTAAATGGCTGGCCTCACATAAAGAAGAAAAGCAGTGCCATCCCCATGAGGACACACTCACCAACACAGAACTCTTAACACCTTCCCTCTTTCCAGTATACCACCACACTTTTTTTCTTGATACCATGCAGCACAATCAACACCTTTACTGAAGATAAAATGTAGAAAAAGGTAAAAATATACAATCAAGTAGAAGTATACCCTTCAAAGTAATTTTCATGTTTTTAGATTTCCATCCAATTAGATTTTTACACTTTAAACTGATTATTTCACATTCAAAACATACAGTTTAATAATTAAAACATCAAATGCACATTAAAATTTTGTGCCTCAATTTTATTTCTTATTGGAAAAATGATACTGCTAGGTGACCTACTTTTGTTTATTTTTTTCAATGTCTGCTTCATAAATTCTCATTTTCTCTTGAAATGGAACTAGATGACTACAAAACGCACAGTTGGCTACAGGATGCACATAATGCATGATCTGGGAAGTGGGTCAAACTTCACAAAGAGCATCTGATGGCCAAGTGCTTTTGTGTCTAACATAAGTTACCTAAGCATTTCATAGAAATAACATAGCAAAAACATGAAGGCTGATGTATAGAGGAACTAGATAAAATACTTTGCTTTGTAAGTGCAGCGACTTATTATATTTGCTTTCAAGATATGTGGCAATTTGCTTAACCACTGTATCCTCATGATCAAGTTCTCTGTTACAGTTAAATAGCAGGAGAAATTACAGGTCACCCCTTTAAATTTGCAAGGGTTAGAGGCAGAACATTTGCTAATAATTCTTGGACCCCCCTAACTGTGATGAGGCATGTCATAGCCAGCGGTTCTTTAGATTTAACTTATAAATTGCTTTTATGTTGTTTTTGTTTTTTAAAACTTGCCCATCAAGTTAATCGGCGTCAGCACACACATACACTAAACTTTCCGGAACCGATTCCCATTTAGCAGCAAGAGGAGTGTACAGCGTCCACTGGGGTTGGAAACATGGATGCGGGGGGTATGGAATTACCCTAATTGATTAACCTTTCACATTGATGATTACAATGTATTAGTACTGGATAAGCTGCTTGAATAGAAAAATTTTTTTTTTTTTTTTTTTATTATTTATTTATTAATTTTATTACAATCAATACATAGCAATCAAGTTTTACAAAAAAAAAAAAGAATTATGCTAAGAACAGATCGATCCCCACCCTTGAGAGAGAGAGCAAGCCAAACGGTGTAAAATTTAAGGCTTTTAAAAATACCTAAATCAACAAATTCTCTGTGCTTTATAAAATCATTTCAAAATATTACTGATTAGATCCTGCCATGTTTTGAAAAAAGTCTGCACAGATCCTCTAACTGAGTATTTGATTTTTTCCAATTTTAAATAATATAACACATCAGTTTCCCACTGACTTAAAAGAGGAGAGTTTGGGTTCTTCCAGTTTATCAGAATAAGTCTGTGTGCCAACAGTGTAGTGAATGCAATCACATTTGTTTGTCTTTCTCCACTTTAAGACCCTCTGGAAGAACCCCAAACACAGCTGTTAATGGGTTAGGAGGGATTGTGAGTCCAAGACTGTCTGAGAGGTAATTAAAATTTTTGTCCAGAATAATGTTAATTTGGAGCAGGCCCAGAACATGTGACCTAGTGAGGCTGGGGCTTGGTTGCAGCGTTCGCAGGTTGGATCATGCCCTGGAAACATTTTGGAGAGTTTTAGTCGAGACAGATGTGCTCGATATATAATTTTGAGTTGTATAATTGTATGCTTTGCATATGGAGCTTGAGTGAATTCTCTGCATTGCTACTTTCCACTCCTTTTCTGATATATTAATTGAGAGGTCATTTTCCCAGTGTCCTCTTGGATCTTTGAAAGGAAGGGATTGTAAAAGGATTTTATATATTGTAGAGATGGAGTCTAACTCCTTGAAATTGAGCAATAATTTTTCCAGCGTGGATGAGGGTGCAAGATGAGGAAAATCTGGAAGGTTCTGTTTAACAAAGTTCCTGATTTGAAGATAGTGAAAGAAATTTGTAGCTGGAATGTTAAATTTGGAATGTAATTGTTCATAGGATGCAAATGCGTTGTCTATATAAAGATCTCTAAGCAAGTTAATTCCAAATTTTTCCAGATATTAAAAACTGCATATGTTTGTGAGGGTTGAAAGAGGTGGTTCTTTTGCAGGTGCCACAGAAAGAAGCTTCTCCGTCTTAAAATGCTTTCTACATTGGTTCCAGATTCTAAGTGAGTGGAGCACAATTGGGTTATTAGTGTATTGCCGATAGCGTGTGTTTATTGGAGCACAAAGCAAGGAATACAAAGAAGTACTGCAGGATTTTACTTCTATTGCGGTCCATGCCTGTGTATGTTCTTCTATTTGTGTCCAGGTTCTTATCGACTGTATATTTGCTGCCCAGTAATAAAACTGGAAGTTAGGTAGAGCCATGCCGCCTTCTGCCTTTTGTCTTTGTAGGGTCGCTCTTTTGATGCGTGGATGTTTAGAATTCCAAATAAATGAGGTTATTGTTGAATCTAATTGCTTAAAGAACGATTTATTAATGTATATTGGTATGTTTTGAAATAAAAAGGAGCTTAGGAAGAATATTCATCTTAACAGTGTTAATTCTTCCAGCTAGTGTGAGATGAAGGGTTGACCATCTATGCAAGTCTTGTTTAATTTTTTCCATACAGACGACGAAATTTTGTTGATAAAGAGCTTTATGTTTACTTGTGATGTTTACCCCGAGGTATTTAAACTGTTCTGCAATGATAAAAGGAAGGGTGTCTAATCTAATATTATATGCTTGAATTCACCGGAAAGAGTACACTTTTATTCAGATTAATTCTGAGACCAGAGAGCTTTTGAAATTCTGAATGCATTTGCACGCTTCACAGAGATTAGCATCAGCTGGCAGTTTCTTGATCATATGGCTTTTGCCACAGCAATTTCATTTTGCAAGCTCATGCTGTTTTGTTCTGTGCCTGCAAGTGCCTGAAGAGGTTTCAGGAGAGAATGGTCAAGAAATAATTCTGATTTTTGCAGGAGAAGCGATGTGGCCCTCAGTAATTCAACATTTCTCTGACAGAATCTTGTCTCCATTTCCACAATAGCTCTATCAAGAATGCTGAACATAGCCCTTTTAAAAGTCTGATTAGGAGCAATTTGTTCATCAGAGTCACCATGCCCAAGTGTAGACACAACAATATTATCATCAAGCTGTGAATTAACTTTCTGTTTCCTTTTGAGCGAATTGGTAGTCCTACTTTTACACTGAGAGAAATGCTCCTCCCAGAATGAGTCGCATCTCATCTTCGTCAGTGTGGCCAGTGAAGCTGTCACCACCTCCCCAGCTGTACACAAGTCCACTGCATGTGCCTGTAGAATTGCATTGGCTGGTTTCAGCACACCAAGCACATGAAGGAGGACTTTTCTGTATTGAAGAAATACTGCTTTTTTAATTGGGTCAGTAGACCACATGCCTCTATGCAAATGTCAAAAGGGGCAGTGCCAGCCTCTGCTACCTCTAAGAGAAGCCCCCTTATAGCGTCCTCATTGTTGACTTTGTGACATCATAATGACTGGTCCATCGTATTTCTAGAAGTCTTTTCAGTGTGGGTGTATTGTATGTGTGTGAAACATAATGTCTGTGACAAAATGTGGTCAATGAATTTGATCAGTCAAAGAAGTTCTTAGCCAGAGGTTCTGATTCCATTGCATGTATCACTGCTAAATGGACCTGGTGGTTGTAGCAGTGTACATATGGAATGTGACAAAGCCTGGACACCACCCCTCGCCCCAGACATGACAGAAGCACCATCAAGACACTGACACACTAAATTGTCTGGGCTGTGACCTAACTCAGAGAGATGTGACAGAATTTGGTTACAAATATATTCAGCATCAAGCTGATCCAGTTCAATTAAGCCAATCAGGTGTTCTTCAGGGATGGAGTTCTGGACAAATGTAATCACTACAGACAAATTCTCAATGTCCAGCGATCCCTGGTACCATCACTTTTAATGCGAAGTCCAGGAGAGTCAGCTTTTTCAAATTTGGTCCTGATATCTTTTAGCACCATTTTGGCAAGAGTCTCAATTATTTCATTTTGAATTACATTAGATGTGTATTTTGCGTTGTCTGGGATGTATTTTGCAATTTCTGCAAGTTTGGCATCTTTTTTGATTGTGTAATCAAAGAACTTAAGGAAAAGTCCCTCCTCCCCACCTACGTGATTGTGACCACGCAGAGCCAGTTCATTGACTGCAAGAAACTTAACGGCCTCCCCAATGCTTTTCACATAATATCGATTCTTTTCTATCTGGGTTGGACCCAGTAGTTGAACTATGCTTTCACCCGCTCTCCCCAGCGCCGATACTCTTGCCACGCAGACATGGCTCTGACGTATGGGGAGACGCATGTTTGTGGAAGCCGCCACCGTCTTTTTCTAGAGCTTTTTTTCCAAATTAGTGTAGCCGTGTTTGGTGAATATCCGAACTGGAAACACAAAATTTGCGGCAGGCGAAGCAAAAGCTGGCATCATGGACAACAGAATATTCAAGCCATGGTCGAGACTGATACCAGCTTGCACTAAAACATCTGAGTGTCTTTCCGAACGCGCGCTTGGGATAATTAATTAAAATGGGTTGGGATGGGCTATCCATATTTAAGTCAGGCAGACCGGACTGTATATTTTGTTGAAGGCAGAAGTTTGGAGTACCCGACACGGGCACAGAGCTGGAGGATTGTGTAGGCTTATCTACATCATTTGGAGTTTCAGTTACCGACGTGGTGCGCTTGTGCGTGGTCTGCTTTTTCATAAGCCACCTGTGCATAGCCTTTGGTGTTACCAACCAGAAAGTAAAAGAAGAATGGAACGTATACGCTGTTTTATTTTTTTTTTTCTTTTAATTTTATTTATTTATTAATTTTATTACAATCAATACATAGCAATCAAGTTTTTACAAAAAAAAAAGAATTATGCTAAGAACAGATCGATCCCCACCCTTGAGAGAGAGAGCAAGCCAAACGGTGTAAAATTTAAGGCTTTTAAAAATACCTAAATCAACAAATTCTCTGTGCTTTATAAAATCATTTCAAAATATTACTGATTAGATCCTGCCATGTTTTGAAAAAGGTCTGTACTGATCCTCTAACTGAGTATTTGATTTTTTCCAATTTTAAATAATATAACACATCAGTTTCCCACTGACTTAAAAGAGGAGAGTTTGGGTTCTTCCAGTTTATCAGAATAAGTCTGCGTGCCAACAGTGTAGTGAATGCAATCACAATTTGTTTGTCTTTCTCCACTTTAAGACCCTCTGGAAGAACCCCAAACACAGCTGTTAATGGGTTAGGAGGGATTGTGAGTCCAAGACTGTCTGAGAGGTAATTAAAAATTTTTGTCCAGAATAATGTTAATTTGGAGCAGGCCCAGAACATGTGACCTAGTGAGGCTGGGGCTTGGTTGCAACGCTCGCAGGTTGGATCATGCCCTGGAAACATTTTGAGAGTTTTAGTCGAGACAGATGTGCTCGATATATAATTTTGAGTTGTATAATTGTATGCTTTGCATATGGAGCTTGAGTGAATTCTCTGCATTGCTACTTTCCACTCCTTTTCTGATATATTAATTGAGAGGTCATTTTCCCAGTGTCCTCTTGGATCTTTGAAAGGAAGGGATTGTAAAAGGATTTTATATATTGTAGAGATGGAGTCTAACTCCTTGAAATTGAGCAATAATTTTTCCAGCGTGGATGAGGGTGCAAGATGAGGAAAATCTGGAAGGTTCTGTTTAACAAAGTTCCTGATTTGAAGATAGTGAAAGAAATTTGTAGCTGGAATGTTAAATTTGGAATGTAATTGTTCATAGGATGCAAAGACGTTGTCTATATAAAGATCTCTAAGCAAGTTAATTCCAAATTTTTCCAGATATTAAAACTGCATATGTTTGTGAGGGTTGAAAGAGGTGGTTCTTTGCAGGTGCCACAGAAAGAAGCTTCTCCGCCTTAAAATGCTTTCTACATTGGTTCCAGATTCTAAGTGAGTGGAGCACAATTGGGTTATTAGTGTATTGCCGATAACGTGTGTTTATTGGAGCACAAAGCAAGGAATACAAAGAAGTACTGCAGGATTTTACTTCTATTGCGGTCCATGCCTGTGTATGTTCTTCTATTTGTGTCCAGGTTCTTATCGACTGTATATTTGCGCCCAGTAATAAAACTGGAAGTTAGGTAGAGCCATGCCACCTTCTGCCTTTTGTCTTTGTAGGGTCGCTCTTTTGATGCGTGGATGTTTAGAATTCCAAATAAATGAGGTTATTGTTGAATCTAATTGCTTAAAGAACGATTTATTAATGTATATTGGTATGTTTTGAAAAAAAAAAGGAGCTTAGGAAGAATATTCATCTTAACAGTGTTAATTCTTCCAGCTAGTGTGAGATGAAGGGTTGACCATCTATGCAAGTCTTGTTTAATTTTTTCCATGCAGACGATAAATTTTGTTGATAAAGAGCTTTATGTTTACTTGTGATGTTTACCCCGAGGTATTTAAACTGTTCTGCAATGATAAAAGGAAGGGTGTCTAATCTAATATTATATGCTTGCGAATTCACCGGAAAGAGTACACTTTTATTCAGATTAATTCTGAGACCAGAGAGCTTTTGAAATTCTGTGAGTGCTGCTAAGACTGCAGGCACAGAATTTTCTGGGTCCGATATATACAGTACCATGTCATCTGCATATAATGAGATTTTCTGTTCCAGTCCTTCTCTGCTAATCCCCTTTATCTGATCAGTATTTCGACAATGTATTGCCAGTGGTTCAATGGCAATTGCAAACAGCAGTGGTGACAAAGGGCATCCTTGTCTTGTGCCACGCTCTAGTTTAAAGTAGTCTGAGCAAATGTTATTGATGCAAACTGAAGCTTCTGGGTTAGTATACAGTAATTTAATCCATGCACAAATGTTGGGCCAAACCCAAACTTCTCCAAAATAGTAAAAGGTATTTCCATTCAATCATGTCGAATGCTTTTTCTGCATCCAATGATAATAATATTTCTGGGGTGTTTGATTTAGTTGGTGAGTATATTACATTAAACAGGCGTCAAGATTTGAAGATAAGTGTCGGCCCCTAATAAATCCAGTTTGGTCTTGTGATATTACTGAGGGGAGCACTTTCTCCATCCTTCTAGCTATGATTTTAGAGAGTATTTTAACGTCGTTATTCAGAAGTGAAATTGGTCTGTATGATGCACATTGTAATAAGTCCTTATTTTGTTTTGGAAAGACAGTGATTAGTGCTTGGCTAAAGGTTTGTGGAAGAGATTGGTTATCTCTGGCTTCTGTAAATGTTGCTAATAGGAGGGGAGCTAGCTGAGCGGAGAATTTCTTGTAAAACTCTGCAGGGTAGCCATCAGGGCCTGCTGCTTTTCCACCTTGGAGTGACTTTATAGCATCCAGTAATTCTGATAATGACAGAGGTTTATCGAGCTCCTCCACACTAATAGCGTCAATTTGTGGTATCTGTAATTTATCCAGAAATGCATTAGATTGTATATTGTCTTCTTTAAACTCAGTAGTATATAGGGATTTATAGTAGTCTCTAAAAGTGTACATTATATTTTTGTGTTCGATGATTTTATCTCCGTTCGTGTTAGTAATTACCGAGATTGCGTTGCGTACATCTTGCTTGTGAATTTGTTGCGCTAAAAGCTTATTAGCTTTCTCTCCATGTTCATAATAATGATGTCTGGATTTGTAAATTAGTTGTTCGGTTTCTTTAGTTGTCAAGAGGTTTAATTCTGAATGTAGAGCCTGCCTCCTCTTATGTAGAGTCTCGCTTGGTAGTCTGGCATGTTCTTCATCTATTTTAGTAATTTCGCTTTTCATCTCTGCTACTTTCTTCGCTTCGGATTTATTTCTGTGGGAAAGATATGAGATAATCTGGAACATTTGGCCAGTCCAGTCTTTTTGCAGCCGGAACTGATCCTTACTTAGTAAGTGGGTTTCCTGTAAAAATACTATTTTAGCATTTAGACCTGTTAGGTGAGAAAGTACTTTTTTTCTCTTTAATTTGTGATTCAGGCCTTTAACATTCCAGTTTACGAAGTTAACTGTCCCATCATGGGGACACTGATTCTGAGTTTTTGGTGTCATATTATAGTCTTAACTGGAAGTGAAATAGTTTAGGTCCTAATTTCCTATTCCCCCAAGAGTTGTTGCCATGCAGCTTATTATTACGTTGATAGTTATAATTATAAAGATTGAGATGATAGATTAGATATAGATCAAGCCTGCTCTCTTTCTCTTCCCCCCTTAACCCCCCACCCTCCCTTTTTGCCTCCCCAGGTGAGGCTAAAACCCACTTCATGCAGTCCCAGTCCTCTGACATACCCAGAGACAGAGCACGCCCAAAGCACATCAAGCCCCCATGCAGTGGCGCTTTAAGGTTAAAAGATAGAGATATCTGTTACCAATATAGTCTTTAAAAGAGGAAAAAGAAAAAATATATATATATATATAATCTTCATCAATTTTAGTGCATTAAGATGATATCCCCAGATAATAAACCCAGGTGATGGTGTTAAAGATGTGTCCAAAACAAGCATAACAAGTCTTAATGCAGTAATAGCAATAACAGCAAACCAAGGGTATGATATTGAACAGTCTCATTTAGGGTACACATGAAATAATTAGAAAAGAAAAAAGAGGAGGAAAACGTAATTAAGCACAACAAAACATAAACATTTAGCGCCCTAGTAATACTAAGTAATGATAAGTAATAAGTAAGTAATAATAATATAAGAATATGAGAATATATGCTGATAAAAAACCCGTATTTTAAAAACAAATAGATCAGACAGTAGATTATTAATCCTAGCTTTATCATTTACCGCCATGACTCACAATTATGTATCAGAATAGTCCCGGATCAGCTTTCTTAACTCATTTTCTGCCTCCTCCTTGCTAGCTTAAAACATAGAAATGACCCTGCCATTCCACTTTCAGTTTTGCCGGATACAGGAGGCCGATTTGACATTGGCTTGCCGTAGCCGCTGTTTAATATTATAGAAGGCGGCGCGTTTGATAGCTGTTGCTGGAGAGAAAACGTATACGCTGTTTTAATTAAAGAATGCGGTCAACAGGTTCAAAACGTGCTGCAAAATGTGCGGCGAAGTAAACTGTGAGCAGCACGGTGCCTGTCTAATGGGAAAGCAACTCAGTTTTGAAAATCAAATGTTATTCTTCTTCAGAGTTTTCACTGAACAGACAGAGCATTTCGCAGGGTGGGCACGGCTTGTCTCGGGTGGGGTGGGCAGTGCCCACCCCAGCACCCCCGTGGTCACGCCTCCATTCTTGTATGTAATTGTTAAAGCTGTAATGATGTTTTACTAACCTGTTTCAGGCAACCCTTTATATTGAAGTATGTTCAGTTTAATGTTTAAAACTGTTTAAAGTACTTTAAGAAATTATGTTTTTTTTTTAAGTTTATGTTATTCGAGAAAGCAGACATGGTAGCCGCTGATTAAGCAGTGACTGTGAACGCTCCGTGTCCGTACAGTTTAACGCGTTTAGTCGTTTCTTCTTTTCAGAGTCTTTGCTAGGGACGGCCTGCCATAGAGCGATGTTCATTTCTGCCGCCATCTACCGACCTTTTGGGGGAATTACTAGTTTATTCTATTGTATAGGCATTCATTTTTGTGTGAGTTATTTAATGTTATCGTGTTAGTTCTGTTTCAAAAACTAAACACATCTGCAAATAAGTAAATAATCATCTTTACAAGGCTAGTACAACAAATCCTTCTGTAAATATGATCAGTGGTTAATTAAGCCATTGTATTGAAAACCTGCTCTGTTTAATCCGCTTTACCGGGGACTCGAGGACTCACTGATAACTTCCAAAAATGTAGACATGTGATATGCAACAAAGAGTCTGGGAAAAAAAAAAAAAAAACTAACTCTCTCTTTCAAACTTTTATTATTAGATAAAAATGATTTATATTTGACATTTAAAGTTATTATTACATTTTTAAAACTTTTATTTATCCTTTATCCTTAAATAATCTCGCTCCATTTTATATATCGGAATGTCTGACACCTTATATTCCAAATCGTAACCTCAGATCCTCAAATGAGGGTCTCCTTAGAATTACAAAAGCAAAACTTAAAAGAAGTGGTGAGGCGGCCTTCTGCTGTTATGCACCTAAAATCTGGAAAAGCTTGCCGATAGGAATTCGCCAGGCTGATACAATAGAGCACTTTAAAACACTGCTGAAAACACATTACTTTAACATGGCCTTCTCATAACTTCACTTTAATTTAATCCTGATGCTCTGCATATTCAAAGTTATTATTACATTTTTAAAACTTTTATTTATCCTTTATCCTTAAATAATCTCGCTCCATTTTATATATCGGAATGTCTGACATCTTATATTCCAAATCGTAACCTTAGATCCTCTTCCTCCACCCATCTGACCGTTCCTCCCCTCGTCTAACCACCATGGGGGCAGAGCTTTCAGCCGCTCTGCTCCCAAGCACTGGAATTCATTACTCTGCGGATCTCTCGAAATATCAAATCATATTCATCTTTCAATGTAAACTTAAAACACATTTATTTAAAATGGCTTTTTCTTCTTCCTCCTAATTATAGTGGTTTTGTTTGGTTTTAATTTTTAGATTTTCTGATGTTTTAAGTTGTTTATAATTGTGTTTTTTATTTATTTATTGTTTGTTCGGTGTCCTTGAGTTCTCTGAAAGGCGCCTTGTATAAATAAAATGTATTATTATTATTATAAATGAGTGTCTCCTTAGAATTCCAAAAGCAAAACTTAAAAGAAGTGGTGAGGCGGCCTTCTGCTGCTATGCACCTAAAATCTGGAAAAGCTTGCCGATAGGAATTCGCCAGGCAAATACAGTAGAGCACTTTAAAACACTGCTGAAAACACATTACTTTAACATGGCCTTCTCATAACTTCACTTTAATTTAATCCTGATGCTCTGCATATTCAATTAATTATTATTACTATTCATGGTGGCTCCAAAATCTGTACTAACCCCTACTCTCTCTTCTGTTCTTTTTCTGCAACCACCACCTAATCAAAGCACCGTGATGTCCCTACATTGATGGATTAAAGGCCAGAAGTCCACGCGGACCTCATCATCAAGTCCTTCCATGTGAACCCTAAATACAATAAGGACTGATCATTTGTTAGGTAGAATGCCCAGAGGGGGCTGGCCAGTCTCATGGCATCGGAACCCCTGCAGATTTTATTTTTTCTCCAGCCGTCTGGAGTTTTTTTGTTCTTTCTGTCCTTCCTGGCCATCGGACCTTACTTTTATTCTATGTTAGGCCTTGTTCACACGGGCGCTACAATCGAAGCGCTTTTTGCGTCAGAAGGCCCGTGAGCGGATCAAGCCGAGTGTTTTCTACACGTAGGAGTCAATGAGAGTGTTCACACGGGCTTTGGTGACGTCGCTTGTCCGCAGCGCTTATACGGCATCAAAAACGCTGCATGCAGCTTTTTCTTGGCGCTCAAAACCCAACGAACGCAAGGAAACCGCTTAGTTCGCTTTTCTGCGCCAGTATATTTTACGCTCGAGGACCGGATATTTTTATGTTTTCATATACAACATATATATTTTCATATTGCTTATTTTATTTTATTGTCTCATGTAATTTGTAAACCATGAACCTATTAATTTATGTTCTAATATAATATTTGATAACGATTATGTAGGGGGCAATCCATGGCGGGGCATTTCAGTGCATAACACCGTGTAAGCGCACACTCGACTACTGTTTCCTTACCTCAAAGTGACAAGTAGTCTCTCTTCGGGGCTAACACCAAGTCGCATATTGGTTGATCGGCGTGCAATGTGCCACTGCACCAGCTGCAGACAATCAAAAGTGGAAACCGACATCCGACAGTAATTAAAAACTTTGCGTGGAAATTTTCGCATTTCTTCATAAAGCACAAAAAAAACTTCCTTTAAGCCGACGCTGTGCAGTCAGAGGATGAACCCAGTAGCGGCGGCGATTTTTCTCTCCTACGTCGCCGATTACGAGTATTTTTAAAACAAGAAGATTAATATCTAACATAGCAAAATGGTCCATATTGAAAGGAGGCACCTCAAATAAAACGACAAGGGCTTTCATATCCAGTTCCCGACACTGCCTCCACAGGTTAACACACAAACTACAATTTGGGCTGCAGGCTGGCGTTAGACAGAGACAAACAAACGCCGGTGTAGAAGTCAATCGATCGCCACCACAAAATGCAACATAAACGTCTAGGACGTTCAGAGCAAGTTCGTTTATCCAAAAACTTAACGCCCGTGTGAACAAGGCCTTAATGAGTATTGTCTTATTTTAATTCTTACTTTGTCTCTTTTCTCTTTCTTCATCATGTAAAGCACGTTGAGCTACATTATTTGTATGAAAATGTGCTATAGAAATAAATGATGTTGTTGTTGTTTATGGTACTTGTGTACTAAACGGATGGCAGAGAAACCTCAGAGAGTCAAGGCTGGGGGGCTGTCAAAAGGCAGGGCCTGTTAAAGCCCATTGCGGCACTTCCTGTGTGATTTTGGGCTATACAAAAATAAACTGTATTGTATTGTATTGTATAAACCTCCCCCACGGAGCCCAACACTAGAATTGGGGGGGGGTGGGGGTATTTCTATATATTTTTTAATCCCAATAAATATGTTATGAATTTGTCAAAACAACTGTACGTATATATTTCTATAATGTTCCAATTTTCTGTAAATTTCTATTTTTTTTATCCCAATAAATATGTTATGAATTTGTCAAAGCACTTCTGTTTTCCTTTGTCATGCCGTCCGCCCGTTTACTACACAAGTACCTCATTTATTTATATATTTATTGTTCAGATTAAGGCTGTTATAAGAAATAGTAATGGAGTGGACTCCGGTGTTCCAAGATAAGAGGTGGGATGCAGAGTGGTCTGTTTCATTGCATCTTGAAGTTGCGCTGGACACTTTGTCTTGCACTAATGAAGAAATATTTCTTATCTTACCTTTTTATACCTGTGCGCTGATTTTCTTTGTTGTGGTTCTCATTGTACCTCCATTACATGAATGAAATTACTGAGTTTTGCGACATACTCCATAAAATAGGTAACGTTTGTCAGTCAGTCAGTTCCCAACCTGCTATATCTGCTGAAGCCAATCCCAAACAATTCAGTACTTAATATCTCCTCATGGCTCCTTGTGGCCTTCTGCAATCTGACAAATAGAAAGGCGTCATCAGCCCACCTTACAAGTTCTACAGAGCAGCCAGGAGAGACGCAGTCAGTCGGTGCTGTACAACGAGCAGAACACGGCCCTGAGACAATGCTGTGTTTGGGGTCAGGGACTTTTACACGTCTACAGCCTTGAATCTGCTCTTCACTAAGGCCCACGTCAGACAGAGACGTGTACGACTGTGGAGACTTTGTTTTGGAGAGCTTCAGCTACAGTTGTGTCAAATGATGCAAGAAAATCCTTCAACAGGATTGTGGACTGAGTACCTTGGTACTTTGAATAAGTGTAAGATGGAGTAAAATATCAAATTGTTTTACTTACTGATGTACAATTAATGGCAGACAGCAGTTGAACATTTAAATGTCTTTGCTTGTTGAACTTTATTTGTCAGGAAAGATTAAACACATGATAGTCTGTAAAGAAGATTAGCAAAATAATTACAATCGCACTGGAACTTGGAATCAACCATCATGATGTTTTATTTGAAAATGATCTTTCCGTAGTTTCCAGACTTTTACTTAATCAGCTCAAGAACACTTCAGTGTTACATCTCAGGGAAGGGAAGCAGCATTAACATCGAGGTTCTGCTCAAACCATTCATTTCAAAAGTCTGGTTTGAAACATATTACATAATCTCTATATACACATATATAAAATTCAACAACTGTCTGTTTGCATGTCTGTATGTCTGACCACTTTTCATGAGAGAATTACTTAATGGATTTCGATCTTTTTTTTCATATAATTTGTGTGAACATCCCAGTTGATTTTGCAATCTCTATCATTTCGCTATGCATCATAGTTGCTTGCGGTACCAAAGTATTTATGTGAATCCCGGACTGAGGGGAAAGGAGCGGGGCCTTCCTCACTCACTCGTCAGCTTCCGGGTGTAACCTTACATCTACTTAGCTAGCGAACGAGAGAACTACATAATGGAAATAGAATTGGGTTTTATTTTGTATAATTTGCTAGAATATTCCGGTTAATTTTGCAACTTCTCTCATTGCACTATGTATTATATTTTGCTTGTGGTACAGATTTATTCACTCAAATCTGAGAGAGACAAGGCAGGGCCCTCCTCTCTCATGCTTCAGCCTCGAGGCATGTACCTTACCTCCGCATAGTTATGGTGAATGAGAGAACTACTTCACAGAATTAGATCAGGCTTTATTCCAGAATTTGCTTGGACATTCCAGTTGATTTTGCAAATTCTCTCATTGCGTTAAGAATCATAGTTCACTTGCAGGAATGATATATTCGTGCTAATCCAACACAGTGGCTGTGGACCGAGGAGATGGGGAAGCATGACATTAGGAGTAGGGAGACTGGTGGGACCCTCCTCGCTGTCCTGTTTCACTTCTACATGGAAGTAGCCGGCTAAACACCACTTTAAATAGATTCTCTAGAATTTCTGCTGTTAGTTTATAAGCCTAAAAACAAAAGTGTTTCAAGAATCCTGATGGATTTTCTTTCATTGCTTCAAGAACATCGAGTGTGGATGTCCTTCCTTGAACCTGCTAAAAACCATATTAAATGAGATTAGGTTGTTTTGTTTTTTATACACAGTACTTATTTCATACTCTGAACATTACAAGGCGAATGTCATTAAAAGAGTGAGCTGAGAGTCAGACCAGGTAATGTCAAAGCACCTTTAATGCCCAAGGAAGGACGCATTCCTGAGAGGACACTTCATGAATGTGATGTCCATCATGTTAAGACATCCTGTCCATATCTGTCAGCCTTACTGCATATAAAGAGGTGTCATGGCTTTATAAAATGTGACTGAGAGTGTAGAGAGCTTAGAGGCCTGCAGATGACCTGACACGTGTGCCACTTGTAACCTCCACAAACAAGAAGACCACATAAAAACTCTACACTGATTCAGTCCTGAGCACAATTCAAAGAGGTCCTGAGTGGGGTTCAGCAGGTTTGAGAAGGTTATGCAGGTCACAATAGGACCTGGTGGGACATAAAAACGCACCACTCAGAACATGGAGCCCACACTAACATGGCCATCGACACACTCCTGTACGTTGTGATAATTGTTGTGCTGTCGACATCTGAGGACTTCTGTTTCCATGAGATCTGCAGCAGCGTTTGCCAGAACCTCAGCAGTGCAGACACAAGAGTTTCCTGCTCTTAGTACGTCTCTCACAGAACCAGTAATGGGACACTTTACTGCCATTCGCTGATCTGTGCACTGTGGCACAGTGGGTGGTGCTGCTACCTTGCATTTAGGAGACCCGGGTTCACTTCCCGGGTCCTCCCTGCGTGGGGTTTGCATGTTCTCCCTGTGTCTGCGTGTGTTTCCTCCCACAGTCTAAAGACATGCAGGTTAGGTGCATTGGCGATCCTAAATTGTCCCGTGTGTGTGCTTGGTGTGTGTGTGTGTGCGCCCTATGGTGGGCTGGCACCCTGCCTGGGGTTTGTTTCCTGCCTTGGACCCTGTGTTGGCTGAGATTGGCTGTGGCCCTGTAGTTAGGATATAGCGGGTTGGATAATGGATAGATGTTAAAAGTGCTGATTTGTATTACTTTAAAAGAATGCCAGCACTGTACAAATGATACAATGATATGAGTGGCATAGTGGGGCAGTGGCAGTGCTGTCGCCTCACAGTAAGGAGACCTCGGTTTGTGTCCAGGGGTCCTCCCTGCATGGAGTTTGCATGATCTCCCAGTCTCTGTGTGGCATTCCTCTTGGTGGAGCTCGAGCTTCTTCTCAGTGACCAAAGCCATACAGGTTAGTGGGGTTGGTGACGCTGAATTGGCCTTTATATGTGTGTGTGTGTGTTTGTTCACCCTGTGATGTCCAGGGTTTGTTGCTGCCTTGCCCCCTGTGCCCACTGCGATATCCTTAAGCTCTCTTGTGACCCTGGTCTGAATTAAGCAGGTTAGTTAAACTCCAGTCATATCCGCCATTACCTGATATCCTTTACCGCTGCTCGTTTATATTTGACTCAAGTCATGTGGTTTTGTGCGTGTGCCGCATGACTCTGCAATCCATTCAGATTTGGATTAGCCATTAACTGCTATTTAATTTTACAATCTTTAAATCAAAGTGGCAACATGCTGAGCTGGACAGATAATAATACATTTAATAATAATACATTTTATTTATATAGCACCTTTCCCATGCTCAAGGCACTTACAGAATATAAGAAAGAATGGCAGGGTATACAGTATATAGCATTGTACAAAGCAAATAAATAAATAAAGAAGATTAAGACAGTAAATTCAGAGAGAGCCCAACAGACAACAGAATTGATGGTCTAACACACAACACAGGCTACATGAGCATCTTGACAGAGAGGTAAACTGAGAGAAGGGGAATAAAGTCAAGTAGAGCTAAAAGCCTTCCTGAACAGATGAGTTTGAAGTCGTTTTTTAAAAGAATTCATGGAGTCAGCTGATCTGATTAATTTCGGTAGGTCATTCCAGAGTCTGGGCACTCGCTATACAGCTGAAGGCCCTGCTGTCACCCATGGAGTGTAGATTAGCGTGGGGTACAACAAGATTACCAGAATCAGAGGACCTTAGTGGGCAGACAGGCACATAGTGATGGAGAAGGTCACTGGTGTAGTTTGGCGTGAGGTTATTTAAGGCTATGTAGGTTATTAGTAGGATTTTATATTCGATTCTGTAAGACACAAGGAGTCAGTGAAGACGGAGCAGGATGGGTGTGATGTGCTCGCTGCTGCTGGTTCAAGTGAGGACTCTTGCAGCTGAGTTTTGAATAAGCTGGAGCTGTGATATAAGATTAGAAGGGGCACCTGCCAGCAGCGAGTTACAATAATCGATGTGGGATGTGATAAAAGCAGGGACAAGTTTCTCAGCATTAGAAAAGGAGAGGAAGGAGCGAACACGGGATATGTTATGGAGGTGAATGTAAGAAAGTTTCTTAATGTGGTTTATGTGGGCGGAATAAGAGAGGGAGGAATCAAAAATGACACCAGGATTCTTTGCAGTAGAGGCAGGTCTGATGAGATCACTGACAAGATGGACTGGGAAGGAGCTCATTTTATTAAGTTGCATTTTAGTCCCAATTTGCAGGACTTCCGTTTTGTTGCAATTTAATTTTAAAGAGTTCTGCTCCATCCACGTTTCAATTTCACTGAGGCAGGTTGTGAGCTGAGAAAGCTCTGATGAAGTTCCACTTTTAACATTGAAGTAGAGTTGAGTGTCATCTGCATAAAAATGATAGCCCAGTCCATAGCTATGAATAATATGGCCAAGGGGAAGCATATAAATACAGAAGAGAAGAGGGCCGAGGACAGAGCCCTGAGGAGCTCCTTGTGTGACTGGCGCCGAGCTGGATCTGCTGTTGTCAAGACTAACAAACTCTTGCCTATCAGTCAGATAGGACTTGAACCACTGGAGGGCAGTGCCAGAGATACCCAGCATGTTCTCCATTCTGGACAGTAGAATGTCATGTCTGACCTGAGTGTCAAATGCTGCACTGAGGTCTAACAGAATTAATATGCTGGTTTGTCCAGAGTCTGCCACCATAAGCAGATCTTGTCATTCTGTGTTCAACATCTTCTGCCAACTCCTCCTGGGGAATTCTGAGATGCTTCCATGCTGGTCAAGAGGCACAATCCCTCTAGTGTGTCATTTGTTCACTCCTAGTTTAATGGAAATGTTATTTCCTCATCTTGGTCAAATTCAGTATTCATATATATCTCTGAAGAATTCATTACAACATACCTTTGGATACAAGAAGCATTTCTGCTTAAAAAATCCCACGTCAGATAATCTTCTACAATTTTGTCTTTGTGAGAAAGCCATCCCGCTATCAGAAGCGCTGCAGCATGAACCTCCACTGCACTCCTACGACATTCCAGTGAGGACGGCGACTTCATCACATTCACTTCAAGGTTATATTACAATGTAACTTTAGTAGCAGTCAGGCACAAACAAAGCAATGCTTTATTCAAATATGAAAACACTATTGATTCAACATTTGCCTGAACAGTAACCAAGAGGTGTAAAAGGAACTTTTAAAATTAAATTAACATTCAAATTTATAGAAGCTGTTATGTATCCATCTTGATTTGTAAATGTCAAGGAGTATCCTGCTATTTCTTACTAGCTGTGTAAGGCTGTGCTGTAAAATGCCTAGGCTGCTAGAAACCGTGGATTCTGGCACATCAATCAATCAATCAATGAATCAATCCATCAATCAATCAATTAATTGCAGCACCTGTGCATGAGCGGCTAAGCGAGGTTCTCTTTTTTCGGATGGTTTCATTTTGTTGTCATGCTTACATCCGTTGTCTATCAGCGGCTAAGAGAGTTTTTCTCTACTCGGAGGTTTCGTTTTGCCAATGTGCTCGCATTGCTTATGTATTAGTGGCGAGGGTCTCACTTTGGCGACAGAGTTACTTTCTTGGAGCTTCATGCTGTAGCCTCGCACTTCAGGGCCTGACAGACAGACAGACACACACACTTCCATGTGTAGACTATTATATATAAGATACAGTAAAGGGCATGGTTGTGTGCGCCTGTGTAATATAAAAAGGAGTGTGAAGTTGAGAGCAAACTGTGTGTTTGGAATTAGCGACTGAGAGACCAGTGTGTGAGAGAAAGACATAAGCGTTTGCAGTTGTTTTACTTTCGTTAAGTAACGGTTTCCTGTTGTCCATCACCCTATGGGATTGGTTGTATTTAGACATATACAGAAGATAAGAATATTTAACAGAAGCATATTTTGAGGGTTTAATTTTTTATAAAAAAAAGAATGTGTACAGATAATGTATATAAAGAACCAAACTGTACATAATATACATTACCTTTACTCAAACATTTTGTTCTCATCAACTACTAACTACTGGAAAAAAGAAAAAAATAATAAAATTAGAGGGCAAGAGATTTCTGTTGAACTCTCTATACCGATGAATCCTTTGTACCATGCAGGCTCCATCAGAGACAAAGGAAAGAGCAAGACAAGTCGGGAAAGTTAGCACAGTGTCATTAAATTTGACATGGCCAGTGTAAGTGGATGTGATCCGGCGATGAGATCAGCAACTTCAATCAGCTACTCTGATGTCCCCCATGGCTACAACTCATGAAATGTGACATCGGCTCAGTTTTGTTAAATTGGCCCCGGTAACAAAGTCACCCTGTGATGATGATCTGGTGCCCTGTGTAGATACTTAAATAGACTTCAACTGCTGTGCAACCCTGTTCTGGGATAAGATGATTTAGTAAATGAATGAATAAATATATATTAATTGGAGATGCTTTAACTCTTTAAATTTAGTTTTTCCATTATTGTTCTCTACTTCGCTTCTCTTCATATTCTCATTTCTGTTAGCACTGGAACCTTTTCAAGTTTGGCAAAATATGCGGAGGTGCGCCAAGGCAATGAAGACACTTGGAATGTTTGAGGGAGTGGGAGTGAAGAGAGAGAGAGAGAGAGAGAGAGAGAGAGAGAGAGAGAGAGAGGGGCGGAGTCAGAGAAACCTCTCAGAGGGTCTGCGAGTGCACTTTAACAACATCACTGATTAGAGTCGCGCGATCACAGGACGGAGAAAAAGTTTTCATCAGGGTCGCAAGGAAATGCCGGTGTCAAGCTTGTCAGTCGAGTTGATGACACGATTTGAGAAACAGTAAAGGTACGTGCTTGCGCCACACCGTCGTCATTTATGTGAACAAGATGGTCGCCTAATAGGGATTGTTTTCCCCACGATTTATTATGTTGTTTTATATTATCTTTGCGTATCAGTAACGTCTGTCGACCTACCTGAGCCCATGTACAGGACTGGTGCTCATCTAAATATCGGGAGAGACCGTACTCTTCACAGAAACTATCTGTAATATATAGTTTGTTGAACTGTTAGCGAATCCGTAGTAATAAAGAATTATTGGTATTGGGGGAGCTATTAGGAATTAGATTGTAATATAAATAAGGAGTAACGGGTACTCGGCAAAGATCTTAACAAAGGAGACCAGCTAAAGTTTGTGACTTTGACCCTGTCTCCGTCTTTCTCCTTTTCGGAAATATTATTGCCTACAGATATGACAAAACAGGTGATGTGGATGCGATGGGCTTACAGTGCAACTCAATTGCTAAAATGAAATGTGTAAATATATGACACAAAAACACACACACACACTCCACCCCACCCCGTCCCAAACGGGAGAGAAAAGAAAAAGCTGCAACTATTTTTTTTTTTTTTTTTTTGTTGGTAAAGTGAGTTCGCCATTCACTGAAGTTAAGCGGAAGGGACACAATTGCAACGATAACGGACCATTAGACGATACCGTTGAGCAATGGTGTGCATATACGGAAAGATTTGAGTTTTTTTGTTTTAACTAAACTAAACTAGACGATGACCTGAAAGTGCTGACATTTCTTAGTGTTTTCGGGGCAAATACATTTGGTATGCTGAAGAGTTTGGTACAACCAGAAAAACCCGGTGACAAGTCGCTTGATGCAATTGTAAGATCTCATGTTGTACCTAAACCGTTATAAACAGCTGGAGATATTTGAGTTTCACAAACGGAATCAGGATAAAGGCCAGTCTAATGCTCAGTATGTAGCTGTGAAACTTAAAGAACTTTGTGAATTCGGTGCTAATATGGATGATGTCTTACTCGACATGGTAGAGTGTGGATTATTAAAAAGTGAGGGTACTGAAAAGGGGTTACTGACTGAGGTCTACCTCACATTGCTGGCGTAACTCGAGTTCGTGCCGCTCACGGCGGTGCTTCAATTTGCCGCCCTCCAACATATCTGAATACGTTAACCTATTTAAATAGAAAATTATAATGACGTATAGAGATAAATTAAGATACATTTTGCATAGATTTATACATATAAAGAGAAACAGCAATCATTTTTTTACATACAATTATTTATTAACATCAAGAAGAATGTAATATAGACGCACTGATAAGCCGTGTTCTAATTATTAGTTTAATATAACAATGCTGCGAAAGCCTGAACCAGTGTAGTGTACAAGTGATAGGTGGGAAGGTTTTCTGCGCAGAGCAAGAACGCATTCTGATGGATAACGAAACGAAATAATACATTGTAAATTAGTTATTTATCTTCCTAGAAATTATAATCGGTTTAATGTTTATTTTTGTTACTGCCTCATAAATCTGCTGTGTCTGATGCCGTCACAGAAGGACAGCCTGAAAAATATTTTTGAAGCATTTGTGGATAAAAATCAGAGAATTTTACTTTTTTCATTCATGAATGATATTTGTCCGAACCCTGCTGCATACACACGAATTGTACTGAACCTTTTGGCCAATAACGTGCCGCCCCCAAAAATGTGCCGGCCGGGGCGCACCACCCACTCCGCCCGCCGCTATCTACACCTCTGCAATGGAACAAGCAAACACTACTACATATGTAGAAAGATGGAGAAGTGCTGGGAAAAAGAACTAATCTGCCGTACCGTGTAAGAAAAAAGCACAGGTGGAGCGAAAAAACGGAAGGCGTGTTGGGGATTGGGTTAGTCATGGAAGGATTAAAGGGCATCATGGCCGTGTAATAAGAAGAAAGGGCACGTGGTGCAGGAAGAAAATAAAACTGACAGTGAAACTGATAGACTGAACTACTAATTAAAACACTAAATAAAAAGAGGCTCAGCAGCCAATCCCAGCCAACACAGGGTGCACACACACACACACACACACACACACACACCAAGCACACACACACACCAAGCACACACTAAGGACAATTTTAGGATCGCCATTGCACCTAACCTGCATGTCTTTGGACTGTGGGAGGAACTGAGCACCAGGAGGAAACCCACGCAGACACGGGGAGAACATGCAAACTCCACTCACAGACAAACTTAATTCTGTTTGTTAAACATACACAAATTTAGAAATTGATGCCTGCAACACACTCCAAAAACTTTGGGGCAGAGGCAAAGTAGACTGTAAAGGTTATACAAGTAACATTCTGGAAGATTAACTGGTAACAGGTTTGGGTTTCAAGATTGGAGGCGCATTAGCGTTAAAAAGAGTATTTGTGGGCTTGTGCACTACTTTGATGCCTGATCTGGACAGGATATGTGGTGTATACCTTCTGATACCCCGTGATCATAAATAAGCAAGTGTGTGCCATTGGGGGGGCTCAGTTGCAGTTGATTGTTTACTGGCGTCTCTAGCGTCTCTTATGGAAGCATCGTCTAATGAATGTCTTTGGGTAGCTGTTTAATGTGAACAGTTGGTAAAGACAGCGCCCTTCATTTCAGTCTGCTTGGTATTACAAAGGTACGCACACAGCTGGTCCCCTTTTACAATGTTATTTTAGGAGAATTAAGTGACGTGGGTTGGCAAACTTTGTTAGACTGAATGGCCTGTTCTCATCTAAATTTTCTTAAAGTTCTAATTTCTAAAAAAAGGCTAAATCTCAGAAAAATATTTAATCCTTGCTAAAACAACATCAATAAACATACAGCAAACTCAGCTTAGTTCTCCTAAATTTTTTGGTATAAATGAAAATGACAACATGTGCACTGGAGAGACAACAGCAAGGCAAGACCCAAAAATGGAAAAGGCAGAGACATTAGTTCTCTCGTTATCCTTTCTGATGGCACCAAAGCAAGTGAAGTTGATTCATAAAAACCTATACTTCTTAATTGGAGAGGATGATATCCCTGAAGCTTAATTGACTATTTGTACTAAGTTGTCATTGGCACCAATACAGCACAAGGACACAAGTATTAAGGAGGAAAAGTGCGTGTTGCATTTATTAGACTGAGTGAAGTGGTGTGATCCGTAATCAGCAACTTCTAATTTCTAAAGGCTAATCTGAAAAATATGAAATCTGAACATCGGCATGCTTTGTTAAATACTTGTCTCCTAAATTTCCTTGGTATGAAATTGTGACACATGTGACTGAGTAGACAAATGAATGCAAGACAATGGAAAGCCTGAGGATAGAGTTTCGTAATTGAATAATTATATATTAATGAATGTTTATCTTTAATTTAGATTCCATATTTTCTTAACTTCGGACTATATTCCTGACTTATTGACTGGAACCTTTCATTAGTATATTTTATAGGTGTCCAGGTAATGAATTACATGTTTGGGAGTGGAGGAAAGAGAGCTGCAGAGGTGAGATCGAGTGTGAGTGGGTGGCTGGTAAACTCTCAGAGGTCCTGATGATTAGATATGATATAGCGGTTGATAATGGATGGATGAAATTTATGGGTAAAAATCTGTTCAAGACAGTAGAGCTATGATGACTACATGATATGAAAAATAAAAACTTTACAAAACCGTCGATTTATGTGAAAAGATGGTCAGCCTAATAGGATTTTTCGAATTATTGTGATTTTATTATCTAGAACTATAAAGTTGTGTACCACTTGCATGTACATATGGTGTATCTAAATTGGAGACCGTACTGCTTCAAAAATTAGTAATAAGTTTGTTGAAGTTAGCGAATCCGTAGTATAAGATTTTGTTTGGTGCCAGATGTAATAGTTAGTAAAAATAAGGTAGGTGGATCTGAGTTTGAAGGAGCCAAGATATTGGACTTGACTCTCTCTTAGATCGGAAAATTTGCCACAGTTGCTAAGATATGTGGCTTCATGACAATGTTCTAAATAACTTAGTAAACAGTGAAAACCACCAACAACCCCTCCATCAAACGGAAAGAAAAGTAAGTTTTATTGTCAGTGGAGTTGTATAATCCATGATTATGTGAGGCAACTATCAACATACGAACATTACGTAACCTTGAATGGTATACAAAATTTAGTTTTTGTTTTAACTAAACTAAATAATCATGACCTATTACTCATATGCTATTTAGGCAAAAATACAATTTGAACCAGAAGAGTTTGGTAACCAGAAAACCGGTGACAAGTCTTGCAATTGTAAATCAATTTGTACTCCTAAGACCGTTATAAAAGCTGGAGATATTTGAATTTCAAAAGGAATCAGGATAAAGGCCAGTCTAATGCTCAGTATGTAGCTGTGAAACTTAAAGAACTTTGTGAATTGGTGCAAATTATGGATGATTTTTACGACATGGTAGAGTGTGGGATTATTAAAAGTGAGGGTACTGAAAAGGGGTTACTGACTGAGGTCTACCTCACATTGCTGGCGTAACTCGAGTTCGTGCTGCCACGGCGGTGCTTCAATTTGCCGCCCTCCAAAATATCTGAATACGTTAACCATTTAAATAGAAAATTATAATGACGTATAGAGATAAATTAAGATACTTTTTGTAGTTTTATACATATAAAGAGAAACAGCAATCATTTTTTCATACAATTATTTATTAACATCAAGAAGAATGTAATATAGACGCAACTGATAAGCCGTGTTCTAATTATTAGTTTAATATAACAATGCGAAAGCCTGAACCAGTGTAGTGTACAAGTGATAGGTGGAAGGTTTTCTGGGAAGGGAAGAACGAAATTTTGATGGATAAGAAACGAAATAATACATTGTAAATTAGTTATTTATCTTCCTAGAAATTATAATCGGTTTAATGTTTATTTTTGTTACTGCCTCATAAATCTGCTGTGTCTGATGCCGTCACAGAAGGACAGCCTGAAAAATATTTTTGAAGCATTTGTGGATAAAAATCAGAGAATTTTACTTTTTTCATTCATGAATGATATTTGTCCGAACCCTGCTGCATACACACGAATTGTACTGAACCTTTGGCAAAACGTCGCCCAAAATGTGCTGGCCGGGGCGACCACCCACCCGCCCGCCGCTATTCACCTCTGCAATGGAACAAGCAAACACTACTACATATGTAGAAAGATGGAGAAGTGCTGGGAAAAAGAACTAATCTGCCGTACCGTGTAAGAAAAAGCACAGGTGGAGCGAAAAAAGGAAGGCGTGTTGGGGGTTAAGATATGGAAGGATTAAAGGGCATCATGGCGTGTAATAAGAAGAAAGGCACGTGGTGCAGGAAGAAATAAAACTGCAGTGAACTGATGACTGAACTACAATTAAACACTAAATAAAGAGGCCAGCACAATCCCAGCCAAACAGGTGCACACACACACACACACACACACACACCAAGCACACACACACCCAGCACACAGACAATTTAGGATCGCATATACCATTCTTTGACTTGGAGGAACTGACACCGGGGAAACCACGAGACAGGGAGAACATGCAAACTCCACTCACAGACAAACTTAATTCTGTTGTTAAACTACACAATTTAGAAATTGATGCTGCAACACACTCCAAAACTTTGGGGCAGAGGCAAAGTAGACTGTAAGGTTATACAAGTAACATTCTGGAAGATTAACTGGTACAGGTTTGGGTTTCAAGATTGGGAATTAGCGTAAAAAGAGTATTTGTGGGTTGCACTACTTTGATGCCTGATCTGACAGGATATGTGGTTACCTTCTGATACCCGTGATCATAAAGCAAGTGTGTGCCATTGGGCTCAGTTGAGTTGATTGTTACTGGCGCTCTAGCTCTTATGGAAGCATCGTCAATGAATGTCTTTGGGTAGCTGTTTAATGTGAACAGTTGGTAAAGACAGCCTTCATTTCAGTCTGCTTGGTATTACAAGGTAGCATTAGCTGGTCCCTTTACAATGTTATTTTAGAGAATTAAGGACTGGTTGGCAACTTTGTTAGACTGAAGCCTGTTCTTACCAAATTTTCTAAAGTTCTAATTTCTAAAAAGGCTAAATCTCAGAAAAATATTTAACCTTGCTAAAACAACATCAAAACATACAGCAAACTCAGCTTAGTTCTCCTAAATTTTGGTAAAATGAAAATGACAACATGTGCTGAGAGACAACAGCAAGGCAAGACCCAAAATGGAAAAGGCAGAGACATTAGTTCTCCATCCTTCTGATGGCACCAAAGCAAGTGAAGTTGATTCATAAAACCTATATTTAATTGGAGAGGATGATATCCTGAAGCTTAATTGACTATATATTATATATATATATATATATATATATATATATATACAGTATATATAACATCTTGTGGACAGGTCCTGCCGGTTTGTTTTCCTGGCCCTGTGTTGTTGGATTGTCAGCAGACCCCGACCCTATAGTTAGGATATAGCGGGTTGGATAATGGATGGATGGATATATATATATATGGAACATTTTCAGACAAAAAGTAGCTGAAAGTGCTTTACATAATGAAAAATAGAAAAATAAAAGACACAGTAAGAAAATAAAACACTCCAGGAGAAGGTTGAACTACTGGATTTGCTTCAGAACTAAAGTTATGCTGCAGTAGCGCGACACTATGGTATTAATGAAAGCACCGTGCTACATAAAGAAGAACGAAGCAGTGATGTGATCCGTATCTGTAAGTTTCTGTATATGCCAAAAGGTACACCATAAGGAATAAAATATCGCAGATGGAATCTGCCTTGGCATTGTGGAAGAAATCAGCAACATCATCCGTGAGAAATGAAATTGTACCAACAGTTCCTACAGAAATAATGTAGCAGCTTCCTAGCACAATGTTCCTGAAACCCTGAAGAAAACATGAAACCCCACCAGAAGAGACCGATAAAGATAATGACTCCACCTGAAGCAGAAGAAGAGAGCCACCGAGGAGTTTAAAATCCTGTGTATTGTACTGACAGCCACTTCATCATCATCATCAAATCATTCATCAATGTTAAGTACCCGTACATTTTAGTGTTATTAATTAAATTAAATTTTATGTACAGTATTTACTCTATTATAACACAGAAATGACAGCGATACCAAAGCGGTTGATGAATTCAGTAAGTTTAGCGGTAAATCGATTTTAATTCTAGTACTGAGACATGTAAGTAATACAGTGACGGTTTGCCTTACATTCTGTCTTAGGTAATTTATTAAGGTAATTTTTGGTAATGTATTCATATATTGCTGATTTTGCAATGAAATTGAAGTGCTTGGGGATACTGTATTTAGGGTTGAAACTATTAAAATAGGATTTAAAGACTTTTACATTTAGGAACATAAACCCCGTGAACTTTGGGTGTAGTATATATATATATATATATATATATATATATATATATAAGTAGTTATAGGCGGGATGTTCTGTCAAAATCGCAATTAGAGCTGTCAATCATAATGATTAATGACTTTGCATGCGATCGCCACGACCCGCTTCCGCCCAGTGCACAAGACTGGAAGTCCGCCGTCGCCTCTGATGACGCCGCGAATTTCCC
>NW_024386151.1:0-1678 GCF_016835505.1 Polypterus senegalus | reverse complement strand
GGGGTAAAGTGCTGTTATTTTGGTCCACACTAGGGATTATTATTGATGTGTCCACATCCCAGGGACAAAACTGGTCCAGTTGAACTAGGAATGAAAATGCCTTTCGAGATCTCCATGATTCGCTGCTGCAGTTTGAAGCTTTAGCCAATGGCAAAGACAAAATGCCATGACACACTGTTTCTGCCTACCCACTCTGTTGTGATAAAAATCTAAATCTAAATAGTAAGTAAAGACCTCATGTAACCCATCTTCACCATTGCTATCTTCACCTAATCTGTTGTTGAAAATGTGTCTAACAATGAATCTTTGGGTAACAGAACCCTACATTCTGATATTTTCATTTGGAACAATTATAATCCATCCCAGCATATTTGAAATCCATAAAATAGTTTTCCCAATGATGGCTATGATTCTCTTAAAAACTTGTATTACAGTCCAACCACAAGTTCTGTATAAGACTTCTAAAACACCAATTACCTACTTGTTTAACATTTGGTAGACTCTGTTATGTCTGTCTAGTGTTGGATACTAACTACTTTTCCCTCTACACTGGAATGGACAGGGGCTGTGATAAAAAGAAACAATGAAAACACATAACAAATGAATGCAACGCTTAGTAAAATAAAATATGGCAATTTAAAAGAATGGTTACTTACCAGCTGAAGAGTTGAACTTCATTTGGGTGGCAAGAGGCTGAGAGATGGTGATGGGCTGCAACTCTTCTTGTGCACTTTCTTTGTGATTATTTTCATCTAATAAAGGGGTAAACATAACAAGCACCAAACTTTTAAAGAGTGAGAGTACCAGATGTAGCTCTGTGAACGCCTGAGACACAACTGCTTGTGGTGGACTCTTCATCAATTAGAACATTAGAACACTCTAGACAAGAACAGGTTATTCAGCTCAACAAAGCCTACCAGTGTTATCCACTTATTTCTTCCAAAAAAACATCAAGTCTACTTTTGAAAGTCCCTAAAGTCTTACTGTCTACCACACTACTTTGCAGCTTATTCCAAGTGTTTATCATTCTTTGTGTAAAGAAAAGCTTCCTGATGTTTGTATGAAATTTACCCTTAACAAATTTCCAACTGTGTCCATGTGTTCTTGATGAACTCATTTTAAAGTAACAGTTTATAACCACTGTACTAATTCACATCATAATTTTAAACACTTCAATCATGTCACCTCTTAATCTTCTTTTGCTTAAACTGTAAAGGTTCAGCTCTTTTAATCTTTGCTCATAATTCATCCCCTGTAGTCCTGGAATCAGCCTAGTCGCTCTTCTCTGAACTTTTTCTAGTGCTGCTTTGTCCTTTTTGTACCCTGAAGACCAAAATTGCACACGGTACTCCAGATGAGGCCTCACCAGTGTGTTATAAAGGTTGAGCATAACCTCCTTGGACTTGTACTCCACACATCGTGATATATAACCTAACATTCTGTTTGCCTTCTTAATGGCTTCTAAACACTGTTGGGAAGTCGATAGGTTAGAGTCCACTATGACTTCTAAATCCTTCTTATAAGGTGTTCTCTCAATTTTCCGACCGCCCATTGTGTATTCAAACCTAACATTTTTACTTCCTAAGTGTAATACTTTACATTTACTTATATTAAATTACATCTGCCACAAATCTGCCCAAGCCTGTATGCTATCCAAGTTCTTCTGTAATGATATAAT
>NW_024386150.1:0-10221 GCF_016835505.1 Polypterus senegalus | reverse complement strand
GGTTAAGCTGGAAATGATGCTTGATGAGTTTTAATGATATTTTGGTAGCACTAGCTAGCTGTAACATGCTGAGTATAGTCACTATAGCTATCTCAATGGAATGACCTTTTTTGAAGTCTGAGTGATTAGAATCAAGCAGTCTGTTCTGCAGAGAGAAGAAGATAGGTGACCTGCAGATTAGTTTAGATGTGATTCATCAGGTGACCACATCAGAGTTATTAGATTTGCTGTCCACTTCTGGAAGGTCTTACAAAATGGGATCTCCAACTTTGGGATCTGATGCCCTGCATAGTATGTATTTGAGCTCAAGGTGCTGAATAGTTTAAATGACAACTGAAAGTAAGCCTCTTCTAAGCAAGCCTCTGAAAAAGCCAACATAACACAGGTGTTGCATTCCTGGTTTGGAAAAACGAAAGAAAATTTACAAAATATCAATCACTGATCTCAGACTTATTGTGACTGCTGCTGCAGGGTGATGTGGCAGCCCTTCAGATACCCCCTCTTAAACATTTTTTCAATGGGTAACAAACACACTCTTCCTGCTCCACTTTGCGGTATCAGCTGCAGGTTTGCTGGCTTAGCACGTGATGTGCTCCTTGCATGGGGCTTTGAACATTTAAAAGATTGAGCCACGGCCATCCTGAGGTCTCACTCTTCTGTCTCTCTTCCCCAGACTCCTCTGCTCCAGCTGCTGCTACCGAGCTGTTGTACCCCTTGATGAAGATGAATTTGTGTTCTTTGAGCAGGAGTCTGGCCTGATCTGTCAAGTTTGACAGCTGTTCCTTGTGAGGCCAGATTGTCTTTGAAAGAGACTTGTGTTTGTATCTGCCAGAATAGCAATAAAGTTTCTACCTCTCGGAAAACCTGCTGTACTCTCCTGTGCAACTTTGTGACCCAAGCTTGATATTATAAATTCTAACTATTGAAAAGAGGAAGCTCCTGCATAAAATGCCTACTCAATTCCAATTTTTCAGTTGAACACATAACACACTTTCTTTAACAAAGAGAATACACAGCTTTAGGGGTTCTCAGACTAAGTACTAGAGTAACAGTAAGGCTTTTTGTTTTCATTTCAACCAGCTTCCTACTCAGAGAAAATCAGTGTGTTTAGAATATCACATCTTAAGTTTTCATTTTCTGTATTCTCATTCTGCAGACTAAGAAGTATACTTAATACTGCTTTAAAACTAATAACCACTGTATAGTAGAAGATAAACAATATTATATACAAAAGTTATCATCCAATAATGGAATCTTTATTTTTGAGTAATTGTATTCATTCTTTTAAGACATTCTGCATGTTATGATCACAGTTTAGAGGAACTGATGAGGTAAACATGAAGAGGACAAAATTATTTACAAATATTTATATTACACAAAATATTTTGAATAGGAAGAAAATGCAGAGACTTCTTGAACTATCTGGTACAACCATTCATTTGTAATTACAATCCTTGCTGCATATTTTTGAATTAGCTGTGGGGTAGAAAAGTAATTTGAACAGATTCATGGTAATGCATTAGTCTAAGCCATTTTCTTTTCAAAACAAATAAATTAACTAGCACCATTATATCCTGCAAATTAAAAATCTACCATAGTTAACCTGGTGTTATTTTGAAGGACTGAAATAGTATAATGTGACAAAGGTTTTTTTAATATCAAAGATAACACCCAAATTAACACTGATTCTTAGTGGATTACAGGTTCCTGTGGGTTCATCCTCATGTTCCAATAGTAATTGTTTCCAATAGTATAAAAAAAGTATTTTCTTATTTACATTACATACTATAAATGGTAGTTGATTATACTTTACAAATTAGTTGCTCAAAAGGTAATTGATCAAAAGTCAAGACTGAAAATATCATTTGCTGTACTGCTACAAATATTTTGACATGAACTATATTTGAATTTAAAAAATCTGCAGTTTCCATTAGAAGGCTGCATAAAGCCAGAGCCTAAGGCAGTTTTACTACTACTGACTTATAGCTCTAGGAACCTGGGTATGATTTCCAGTACAGTCATTGACTGAATCATTTACACATTGTCTGTTTATGATGTCTTTTGGCACAGTGCCACTGTTTGTTTTACAGAATCTTACCTGTATGTTTCTTTTTTTCTGTTTTCTAGGGACCTGTTATACGTAAATTAGTAATCTGTGGTGTGTCAGTATTTTTATTTCTTACTCTTGGCAAATCCTCCTCTGTTGCTCACATGCTGAATGAGCAGTCCATGAGCAAGGCATCGTTTTTATCACGGCTCTGTTGTTCCTATATTGCAATACAAGCTAGAAAACCAAAGTACTACTTTGCTTGGACAATAGGTAAGATAAGCCTTTTTTTGCTGCTTTATTTAAACAATAATTTTATAAAAGTAAACAACAGACAAAAGATTTTTTGCTGAAGACATATTAGAATATTTAATATATATATTGGATTCAGAAAGTATTCACTTTATGCGCATTTTATTGTGTTGTGTATTTCATTTAAAATTGATATATTTATGGTTTTTGCCCATCGCTCTACATCCAACAAACCCATAATGACAAAATGGAAACATGTTTTTAGAAAGGATTGCAAATTTATTAAAAATCAAAAATTAAAATCTCTCATTTATATAAGTATTGAAACCCTTTGTTGTGACTCATCACTTCATTAGAATCCGTCTGTGGCAAATTGAATTGATTGGATGTAGTTTAGAAAGCCATACACCTGTGATAAAAGGTCCACAATTCACCCATGCATGTCAGGGCAAACACCAAGCCATGGAATCCAAGGATTGCTCTGTAGTTTTCCGTGATAAATTGTGGTGAGGCACAGATCAAGCATAGGTATAAAACCATTCTAAAGCTTTAAGTTTTCCCAGGATCACATCGGCCTCAATAATTGTGAAATGGAAGAAGTGTGAAACCACTAATACTCTTTTTAAGTTGATTATCCAGCCAAACTGAATAACCTTGCAAGAAGGTCCTTGGTCATGGAGGTGACCAAGATCCCAATGGTCACTCTAACATACCTTCAGAAGCCCTCTGTTGAGATGTGTGAGCCTGTCAGAAGAATGGCATTTCAGCAGCACTCCATCAATCAGGCATTTATGGTGGAGAGACTAGATGGAGGTCAATCTTGAATAAAAGGTACCAGGTAGCATGTTTGAAGGTCTCAGAGAGCATGGAAGAAATATTCTTTCATCTGATGAGACAAAAAATTGAACTCTTTAGACAAAACTCCAAGCAGTATGTATAATGAAGTCAAGGTACTGCTCATCACCTGCCTAGTACCATACTTACTGTTAATTGAGACATGGTGGTGGCAGCATCAAGCTATGGAGGTGCTTCTCAGTAGCCGAGACAGGGAGACTGGACAGAACTGAGGGAAGGATACAATAAATCCAGACAAGTAGACAGAGGTTCTTGAAGAAACCCTGCTCCAGACTGCACTCAAATGCATACTGGGAAGGAGATAGAGCCAAAACAATGCTGGAGTAGCTTTGGGACAATTCTTGACTATCCTTGAGTTGCCCAGCAAAAGCCCAGACTTAAACCCCATAGAACATTTGTGGAGTGACCTAAAGATGACAGTTTACAGATTTATTCCATCCATCTAATAGGGCCTGAGATAATCTGCCAGGACAAATTGGTTAAACTTCCAAAATCAAGGTGGGCATAGTTTGTATTGACTTATCCAGAAAGACTCAAAGCTGTAATTTCTGACAAAGAGGGGCTTTTACAAAGTTATAAGGGTCAATACAATACAATATACAGAACAGAACAATTCCTTAAGACAGCATAATAATAAAAATTTTAGAATTACGGTTTAACAGTAGATGATATGACATAATTAGGATCTTGATATTTTTAGAGTCCTGGAGACCTCATCCATCTAGCTGCCTCCCCATTTGGCCATGCCACGGCTGAAACGTTGCTCCGATGAAAGGACCCCTTCCCATGATTCCTGTGATCCTCCATCAGGGATGACTTTACCATAGGCAGGCAAACAACTTGGCAGGTGGGCCGTGGCACCAATGGCCACATTTGGGTACCGTGAAAAGAAACAGAATAGGTGAGGGTTAGTATTCATGTTACTTATGTTATAGTGCTAATGACTAACAACAGAGATGCAGTATGTACAGTTAATCAGCAGCTCTAGTCAGGATATGCTAAACTGAAGTAGTGAGTCTTCAGCCGGGATTTAAAGGCTGAGACCGAGGGGCATCTCTTATGGAAGCAGGAAGACCATTCCACAGTTTAGGGCCCTGTAACTAAAAGCTCGACCTCCCACTGTTATTTTATTAATCCTGTGAATCCTAAGCAGACCGGCATCTTGAGATCTTAATGTGCGCTCAGGTTTGTAAGTCATGATAAGTTCAGACAAGTAAGCCGGACCTTGGCCATTTAATGCTTTATATGTTAAAAGGAGGATTTTGAAATCTGCCCTGAACTTAACTGGGAGCCAGTGTAAAAGATTTAAGAACTGGAGTTATGTGTTCATATTTTCTTGTTCTTGTAATAATTCTTGCAGCGGCATTTTGGATTAACTGGAGGCTGTATAAAGAACAGTTTGAACAGCCAGTGAACACCGTGATTGCAGTAGTCAATCCTACTAGAGATAAATGCATGAATTAATTTCTCACAATCCTGTTTATTTAGAAAGCACCTTAATTTCCTAATATTTTAAGATGGAAAAAACATGTTTTGGACGACTTTGTAATATGCGCTTTAAATGACATGCTAGAGTCAAAGATAACACCTAGATTGCGGGCTGATTCAGTAAAATTAATTGGGATTCCAACTGAGTTAAATGAAGACAAAATATTGCTGTGATCAGCATCATTCCCTCCAACAATTAACATCTCTGTTTTATCTGTATTTAAAGACAAGTAGTTCTCATTCATCCATTCCTTTAATTCACTAACACAACTAATTAAAGACAACATCGGAGAAACTTCATTTGATTTAAATGAAAGGTATAACTGGGTGTCATCTGCATATGAGTGAAAATTAACATTATGTTTCCTAATGAGAGATCCCAGTGGAAGCATGTCAAGTGAAAACAGTAAAGGTCCTAGTACTGAGCCCTGCGGACACCATATTGAACTTCTGTGTATAATGATGGAGTACTGTCTGCACATTTCTGTACATACTGGAATCGATTTGATAAATAAGAACTGAACCAAGCGAGCACGGGCCTGTAAGCCCAACATCGTTTTCTAGCCTGTGCAGTAAAATAGAATGGTCAATGGTGTCAAATGCTGCACTTAAGTCCAATAACATAATTACAGTGGAATTTCGTTCATCAGAGGATATCAGAATGTCATTTACAACCCGTGTTAGTGCGTTCTGTACTATGACCAGTCGAAGCCAGACTGGAATTTCTCAAATAAATTGTAATGAGTAAGGTGTGACTGAAGCTGACTGGCACTACTTTCTCTAGTATTTTAGAGAAATGGTAAATTTGAAATAGGCCTATAGTTATTTAGTATGTGTGGGTCTAGGTCTGACTTTTTAAGTAAAGGTTTAATAACTGACACTTTTAGTGCATCAGGTACGGTGCCATGCAGTAATGAACTATTGATAATGGTTAAAATAGGCGCTGCAAGAACATCCATGGCACTTTTATTAGTTTTGTTGGCACTGGATCTAGGGAACAAGTAGTGGGCTTCATTTTAGTAATTAAAGTTAAGACTTCCTGGTGAGTTACAGGATTAAAATTATTAAAGTGTTGAATGCAATGTGCGACAGGGTCTGCTAAGCTAGTATTTGGTTTGTAATGTGATGCTGAGATCTGGGATCTTATATTTTTAATTTTCTCATTGAAGAAGTTCATAAAGTCTGTACTGCTAATATCTGTTGGTATTTTGCACTGTAGATCTGAATTCCCATTTGTTAATTTAGCCACTGCTCTAAAAAGTACCCTAGGATTTTTATTATTGCTATCTATTAATGTAGAATAGTATTCTGAGCGAGCTTTAAAGAGGGCTTTTTTATATTTATTTACACTCTCTGTCCATGCAATTTGAAAGACATGTAGCTTTGTTGTTCTCCATCTGCCCCAGTTTTCGACACTCTAATTTAAGAGCTCGAGTATTTTCATTAAACCAGGGAGAGTTTCTATGTGCTTTGATCACTTTTGTTTTTAGGGGAGCCACTGTGTTCAGAGCATCTCTCAAGGTCACATTATAATTTGAGGTTAGCTGATCTAAATTGTTTTCCACGTTTTCATTTGATGTTAACTGATCTAAATGGTTTTCCACAATTACACTCGACTTACTCAAGGAATCTAAAAATTTGGAAGCAGAATTACAATCTAGATGTCACACTGTCTTTGTTTTAATCTGCGAGTGCGCTGGCATGGGCAGAATTAAATCAAACGTAATTAAGAAGTGATCGGAAATAACTACATTTAATGGAGTAATATTTAAATTTTGAATTTCAACTTTGTAAGTTATAATTAAATCTAATGTATGGTTATGATTATGAGTTGGACCTTTGACAATCTGACAAAATCCTACTGAATTTAACAAATAAGTAAAACATTTGCTAAGTGTCAGTTTCCACATCAATGTGTACATTAAAATCCCCCATCAGAACTACATGATCATAATTTATAGCCAAATCAGACAGAAGGTTGCTAAATTCAGTCATGAACAATGAATATGGCCCTGGTGGTCTGTAGACTAGCACTATAATTGTGTTGGAATCTGTTTTAATATTTAAAATGAATACCTCAAAGGATGTAAAGTTGCCTAAATTCTTAGGATGATTTGCAATTTGTTACAATGAATTATTCCAAGGCCTCCTCCTCGACCAGAATCTCTAGACTTATGAAGGAACAAGTATCCATCTGGTGACGCCTCAGCTAGGGGAACAGTGTCACATTTACTAAGCCAGGTTTCAGTAAGAAGACACAGATCAGATTTTGTACTTAATATTATATCATTTACCAAAACAGCTTTAGTGCCAAGAGAGCGAATGTTCAATAAACAGCATTTAAAACTGCATGGTTCTTTCTGAACTATTGATATATTTTTTGTTTTAATTTGAATTAAATTTCTATTACAGATGCCCCTGGTGGAGTGTCTGGTTTTATCCCTTGGTCTAATTATACACCTTATTTTTTGGTTATTAATTAATTTATGGTTTGTATCAAGACTAAATTTACTGGATGCCCCACAACAGGGATTAGTGGGTATCAGCTTCAGGAAAATAACAGGTGGGATAAACAACAGCCTGTGATTTAAGATCACATGACTGCGCCTGGATGGTGCTCTAATCAGTCAACCAGGCAGTTTTGCTGCCATATTTTGGGATAATACATAAGATCCCTCCAGTTAGGATGAAGACCATCTCTTCTGAAAAATCCAGGCCTTTCCCAAAAATCATCCCAATTGTTCACAAATGCTATGCTTTTATTTGCACACCAGGTTTCTAGCCAGCAGTGAAAGGAAGGCAATCTACTATAAATCACATCCCCTCTATATAATCTTGGTAAGGGACCAGATACAATTAAATTCCGACATTTTGTTTTAGCTTTGGTGCATAGAGATGAAGTTCCGCTTTAATACCTCAGATTGCTGTAAATAAAATCATTAGTGCCGACATGCAGCAATAAGGTAGATACTTCATCGTCGGCAACACGGTCCAATGCGCCTTTATGCCAGAAATCTTGGCCCCTGCAAGGCACTTAACATTAACTGTTGGTTTAACATAGTTTGGAATTCTAACATTCCGCACTATGGAATCGCAATTATGAGCACTTTATTATTCTCAGTTTCCACAGAGAGCTGCGGAGAGCTGAGAACCTGTTCTGGGTCCGAATTGGTGACCTGGGTGCTGGGGACTAAATTTTGATTCTTAGACCCCGTCTTACTGTTACCCACTCGCCCTGTGGCTGAATTGGTGCTGCTGATTTCGGCCTCGCACTGACTACAGTGGGACCTGGAGAACTGAAGCCGAATCAGATGTAGCGAATTGTCTAAACAAACCGAGTCGATCCAATTTTCGGTTTGCCTAATCGCTATCAGATTCCTAACGCGGTCCTCCAATTCGCGTATTTTCCCGACCAACTCTAAATTAACTAAACATTTTGGCAGGTGAAGCTATCTGCACTGTTGGCCGGAAAACCTGAGCTGTACATACTGCAGGACACACAACATATAAACGTGCCCTCGATGGGCAGAGAGCAGATGGAACTTACATTAAATGTTGAAGTCATCTTTGCTGTTTTTATAGGTGCTTCGGCGCTTTCCGTGTTCAGCTGAATCACCGTCGCTTTAAGTTTCCACCACCCGCTGAGCGATCGACTTTAATTTCCCTGCCGTTATTTCTACTGGTCAGCTGCCGGCTTTACCTCAGGTGAACTTGCTCGGGTGCTCGAAGGGCTACGTGCCTGTGGGAGACGCCGCCACTGCTCTCTCGCTTCCGTTGCTGATCCGCTCTCTGCGGATCACCAGAGAGTTTATCGCTGGTGATGCGAGAACAGCGGACGATGGACGAAAAGCGTTAAAGATTCTGAGAGACTATTATGCAGGTAAAGGAAAGCCACGTGTAATTAGCCTATACACAGAACTGACCTCACTCCGAAAGTTAAGTTGCGAAAGTGTGACTGAGTATGTCATACGATGCGGAGACGGCCATCACGGCATTAAGAAATGCAGGCGAAACATTGAGCGATGGACTATTTAAAGGGACTGCCAGAATCATTCAAACCATTCGGATCCATATTACGCAAAGTGAAGTGACCATTCCTTTTGCGGAATTTAAAACTAAATTATGGAGTTATGAAGACACTGAAAGATGCGCGCCACAACGTCCGGATGACAACGTGATGAAAGCGCGAATACAACCAAGTCGCGAAACCTGCTTCGGTGAGTATGAGTGACCGGGGAACCGAGAGTACAGATATAGTGTGTTTCAGATGTGGTCTAAAAGGACACAAGGAAAAAGCATGTCAACGCAAACAATGGTGCAGCTGGTGTAAGAACTCCACACACTGAGACGCAAACTGCAGACGGAAACAGCGACGCGACAACGCAAGACAAGTTTCAGAGGAGATGAGCGGCAAGGAATATGCATTCCAAATGAGCGACAGAAGCGCGGGGGTCCAACCAAGACACGACATGAATATGACTGGTCTGATGGTCGATACCGGGGCAACCTCACATATTGTCACGGATATAACAAAGTTTAAAACATTCGACGATAGTTTCCAAGCCGAGACGCACTGTGTAGAGCTGGCCGATGGCACGAGGTGCCATGGAGTCGTGGAGACAGAGGTGATGCAGAGCTCTGTTTGATGGACAGCGCCACACCACGACGTTGAGACAGGCATTGTACATCCCTCCTACCCGCAGGATATCTTTCTGTAAAAGCAGCTACTTCCAACGGAGCAACTATTATCTTTAAGCAAGGAAAAGACGTCCTCCAACACAGAGACGGTACAAAATTCCATATTCATGAGCATAACAGACTATACTATTTACAAACAGTAAATGATAAATGTGATGATCAATGTAAGGGCTGTCATGACATGCAGACATGGCATGATATTTTGGGGCATTGTAATTATGATGATATTCAGAAATTACAGGGAGTTGTTAATGGTATGACAATCAAAGGTAAACCAGACAAATCAGTACTGCACTGTGAGGTGTGTATCAGGGAAAATTTGTCCAGACACGTAACAGGAGCTCAGATGTAAGAGCCAAAACAGCTCTTGAGTTGGTGCACACTGATCTTGCTGGACCAATAGACCTAGAGTCTAAAGATGGGTACAGATTTGCATTGTCGTTCACTGACGATTTTTCCAGTAATGATTTTTGTGTACTTTTTAAGAAATAAGAGTGACACAACACAGGCAGATGATACTGTTAGTGAGTCCAAGCAATACCCCTCCCGAGTAAGAAAGAGACCTGCTTATTTAAATGATTATGTATTGGGAGAAGAGAGATGACCAAGTTCTGTCTAACATTGATTTCTGTACAGAGTGATGTGTAATGTACCCTCTCATTCAGGGAAGCTGTTCATTCACCAAACTCAAAGGAGTGGTGTAATGCAATGGATGAAGAAATGCAATCCCTGAAAGATAATGACGCATTTATCCCTAACCAGTTACCTGAGGGAAAGAAAGCAGTGGGGGTAGATGGGTGTATACAGTTAAAAGACATTGATGGGTCTGAAAATTAAACACATTTGCCAGAGCATATACGTCAATGCAACGAAAAGTACAG